>NC_141602.1:59703257-60000757 GCF_047967505.1 Dipteris shenzhenensis | reverse complement strand
TTTGTATATATGCATGAGGAGCATATTCTCATGATGTTGTTTACTCCATGAATATTATGGTTGACATTTATTTGTTTCAATGTATGGATCATGATGTAGTTTTTGTTGATTATACACCAATTTCTGACTTATTACTGAAGTGGCATTTAGTCATGATATTTATATATTTATTTCATGCACACAATTTTATGATATGAATGAGTGATGATGTGATTATTAGGAAATATAACCTTCTGTGATGAGAATTTTGATATGAATATGTAATGATGTAATATTTGTAATATATTTCATGGCAAAGTATCAATTCCCAATGCTCCACTCGCTTAAAGTACAGCATTCCCAATGCTCTACAAAATTTTATTCAGTTGGACAGTCTCCACTCACTTAAAGTAGAGCATTTCCAATGCTTCTCTCACTTTATTCCAACCCTTATCCTTATCATAGTGAACACATCGTGCCTTAGTGCACTTGTAATCTTCCATCGTAGTCCTTCCACAAACACTCTCTTATTTCTTACATCCTAGTCCTTCTGATTAACTTGTATTCATCTTTCACTTTATGTCTTCCCTCACTTTCTATCACTCTTGAAGGAGGGGCAGCTCACTGTGCATCTCTCGCTATTGCTCCCTCACTCTCCTTCTCCCACTTTCCCTCTAAGACAGTGACTAGTTACTACCCGACTTCATTTACTGAACTCAAATTTTGTCTTAGATCTCTTTTGTATGGACCAATGAAGGGAAAATCATTCGAGGAGGATATGTTACGCACATGGCTGCTTGATTTGAACTCAGCAGAAGAGGTGAATATCCTTAGCTTTCTTTTTTGCTTCTTTTAATCACGTACTTCTTATGCGAATGAGTTAAATTTTTGTACAGGATATGGCAGTGGCTAGAAGCTATATTGAAAAAAATGGTGAAGACGAGGGAATCCAAGAGAGAAAAGAAGAGTTATTGAATGCTTACAAGTCGGCGGAAGATTCGAAACAAGTTGTAAGGAGAGTCTGTGAGGAGATTTGCGATGCCAGCCCTAGTTACACATGGCCTGCAAGTTTAAAGTCTGCTTGTTTTCATGAAGCCAATGCCATAATAGGCACTTTCGAGGACATATGCTCTCTCTAATGACTTAATAGTCAAGTGATGGAAATTTAATTCCATAGAAATTTAAAGTAACTGTGAAATTTAATTCCATAGACTTATGTGTTTTCTAAAGAAACTCTAATAGACAAGAAATAAAACTACAGTTCCACAAAGACTTTTTAGTTCTCTAATGTAAAGTTGTAATAGACAAGAGAGACAAAGATGACATCTTCTAGGCTGAGCTAATGGAAGGTGTTTTTTAACACCATATGGCTTTGAGTTATATGATCTACTTCTTGTACAAATGTGTCATGCTTTTTTTTAAATGTATTGTAGTTTTTTAAATGTACTCTAGTTTTTTTTCTAATTTGATTTTTTAAAATCTTACTTTTTGTCTCTTTTAACAACATGAAGTCCTCTTTTTTTAATGTACTCTAGTTTTAATAACATGTCACGTCATTTTTTATAATTTGTTTTTTTTTAATCTTACTTTTTGACTCAAAGTTTTGTTTTATAAGAGCCTCTTTTTTTGAAATGCTTTATCCAAAATTATCTCACTACATTTGGACTAATCCTAAAACTTCCCAAATGAAAAGTTTACTTTTACAAAAATGTTGTTCGAGAATCAAAAGTTTACTTTTTGGCATTGTCATTTCCACGTAATAAATTTTAGAATATCTCTGTATAATGTTGCACTTAATAACAATTTAAATTGATAATTTAATAAAAACTAATAGTTGAATTACACTTAAATCAATAAAAGCAATTTAAATGTATGAAAAAATTATATGTATGCATGCATGCATGTATGTATGTATGTATGTATGTATGCATGTAGGTATGTATGTATGGCCCATGCATGACATTAATTTACCATAAGAGTCCTCTAAAATCTTCAAGAAATCATAACAGTATTAACAAACAACTTTTGTGAGTTTAAAAACTTAGCTAAAATCTGGTAGATATGGAGTCACACACAACACTACACATGCATGCATGGAATGTACATGTCCTTGGTTCATTGATAAAAGGCCATTGATACATATGGTGGGACTAGTGCACTGCACTGTCCATGTGGCATGTGTTGGGAATCAAGCTCTCGGTTATTGTTCCTGTTGTGTGAGTAGGTGAATAAGGTGAGTCACATTAACAACCATAGTTAGTTCTTATCTACTATGTATGGGTGTGACCTTAGTAGTGTTTAATTGTATTGTGTGGGGTGAATATGAGTTGAGTGTGGAGGAGACTGTTGCTCCCCCCTTGATTGCTTCCTATATCTCTCTTCTTGTTTCTTTCTTAATATGGTATTAGAGCTACCATTCCTTGCCTTTTGGTTGCCCACTGCTTGTGGAAGCTTGCGAGAGTGCTTCTCCTACTCTGAAGCTTCAAAATGATGAGAAGAGATCTCGTTTTTTGGACTGAAGTAGCAATTTCCAGCTTTTTCTTGGCTTGGGAGCTATACAATTGATGTCTTCTTGCTAAGGGGAGATCGCTATTACCCATAGGTTGCTCGTGGGAGATGTATTTTGACAAAACACAACTCGTTTTTACTGTTTGGGTGTGATAGAATGGAGCTGATCTCTTTTTCTGGACAACTACTACTTGGTTTGAGCCAAGTAAGAGGTATATACAGCAGTAAGAAGTCAAAACATCTCTCCAAACCTCATCGCCCAGCTCTCTAGAGATTGTTTGTGAAACGTCTCTCTAAACCTCATCGCCCAGCTCTCTGGAGGTTGTTAGTGGCTGAAAAAAACTCGCCTACATCTCCTATCAAGTGAGGAGAACCTTCAATTGTAGATCTCGTTTTTTTTGCTCCTGGACAGCTTTTAGAGACTTCAAAAGTGATATGCAACTTGCTTTCTTTCTTTTCCAGCACCCAAAGGTTTACTATATCCTCATACATTATTTTTGTGGAGTCTTAGTCTCTCTGCGAGCTACTAAGACTCCCGTGTTCCTCCAAACACAAAAAGTGATGCTACTGTTTTTTTGTTCAAAAGTGATCAAATTGTCATTTTCCAGATTGTTTATTTCTCAAACATTATGGATTTGGATGCTGGTCTGAACTGACAAGTTGGAGGCAATATACAAGCTCCGACTTTGCTTTTGGAAGCAAGTTCATTTGGATTTACTATCAAAAGTTATGAGCTTTGGAAAATTAAAAAAAGTCAATTTACAATTTACTATCAAATTGTCAGATGCAGTTGCAGGCATGATATTGCAATGTTCATGGATATATGTGATGGTATTTGGATGCCCAGTGGTTGGATGTTAATGTCAAGTAGCTTGATAGATGCTATGCCTTGTCAGTGATAGTAGCAAAGCGGCATTTTGATCCTAGTTGATCCATTGAACTAGTAACTGGAAGTTTCTGGACTGTTGTCAAAAGTGTGCACGTGCCTATTTTTAGCATCAAATAATAGTGAAACCTTACAAAATGTGGACCTGCACTAAACTGGAAAGTTATAGACCTATGGATTGGCTACAATTTGTTTGTTGATAGTTTTTGCATCTAAGGTAATGTGTGGAAGTTATTGACTGTGCAAAACAGCAAAAGTTGCAAAAATCTGCTATTGGAAACCATGGCTAATGCTAGTGGCAGTGACAACATTACACAGATTGTTGGAGAGATGTTGGATCAAAATAATTATGCCATTTGGAATTTTCGGATGGAAAATTTCCTAATTGGAAAAGGGTATTGGGATCTCATTACTGGTGATGAGGCAAAGCCTGACATGCCTGTCAAGAATCCTATTCAGGATCAAATTAAGACCACAAGGCTTGGCTAGAGAGAGCACGAAAGCTACTACACTGGCTTTCTCTTTGTATTTTGGATGCCATGCTCATGTAGATTATGAGTTGCACATCCCCCAAGAATGCTTGGGATATCTTGACGAGGTATTATGGCACCACAACAAGTGCCAGAAAGATACAATTGAAACAAAAATTTAACAATATGTCAAGAAGGGGGAGAACGATACAGGAATATGTGACTAATATCAAAACTATAGGTGATCAATTGGCCTCTATTGATGCTCTTGTTGATGATGATGACATGGTTGCAATCACTCTGAATAGACTTGGTTCTGAATATAAGTCATTTGACACTTCTATTTCTGTGAGATAGAATATGTCAGATTTCAATGAGCTGGTTGCTCTTTTGATTCATGAGGAAGTGAAGCTGTGGCTAAATACCAATGGCAGTAGCTCAAGGAATAGTGATGCAGTGTTCTACTCTGATCAGAGAGGTCATGGTGGATGACACAAAGGTTCATTTCATGGTAGAGGTGATGGCGCATGTCCATAAAACCCCTAGTCAATCACCTCAGAGAGGAGGTGGAGCCTTTAGAGGTAGGGGGAGAGGTGCTTCTCATGGTAGAGGTACTTGGTAGCAACTGCAACAAACAATGCATAATCCTAATAGTGATAAGGCATGTCATTACTGTGCCAAGGTTGGGCATATTGCCAGAGACTATTTCAAGAAGCAAGCAAATCAAAGAGGAAAGGCAAATCAGCATGGTAATTTTGCCTCTTCTAGTCATGCGCATGAGACATCCTCAGATCATCTATTTGCTATGATGCATGTGCAGGATCATAAGCGTACTGATGGTGGCTTGGATGATATATGGTATATTGATTCAGGAGCATCTAATCACATGACACTACATGGAGAGTGGTTTGATGAAATGACTCCTGGTGTGCATGGTTATGTTTGCACTAGAGATGATACATAGCATGACATTACACACAATATGAGAAATTGTATCGATAGAAGCCTAATGTCAGTCATTTAAAAGTGTTTGGTAGTTTGGCATATGTGCATATACCAGATGAAAAGAGACAGAAGTTGGATCCCAAAGCTGAAAGATGTGTATTTATTGGCTATGCACAAAATCGAAAGTGTTACAAATGCTAGAACCCATCGACCAAGAAGACTATCGTGAGTCGGGATGTTGTTTTGATGAGTTGGAATCTTGGTATGGCAAGCCGAAAGCGGTTGTTCAAAATGATGCATCTGCAAGTCATGCATATGAACAAATCAGCAAATTAGTACATCCATATCTGGGCCTACATCTACTAGTTTTACTATAGTGAATCTTGGTAGGTTACACATTTGCACTGACACTCCTATGCCAGTGAGGGGGAGAGATAAAGGGAAAGCCAAGGTTGTTGAGGTGCTTTCGCAAGCTAAAAATGATGTCCCTGGGCCATCACATTGTGGCTATGATTCGTCATGTAGTGACAGTTTGGATAGTGAGCTGGGTATACCGTTTGTGTCTACACCTGGAGCCAAGGGAAGCAGGTACATACCTCCTCATGAACGAGGAGAGTCAAGCACTCTAGTGAGAAGGTCATAGAGAGTCAGGTATCCTGTTGACAGGTTAACTTATAGTGGTTATGCTACTCGGCATTATGCATATACGACAAAAGTTATGGGACACACTGAGCCAACTATCTTTGGTGACGCTGTGGAACATGGTCATTGGTGAAATGCCATGAATGAAGAGATGGATGCTCTTGCCACTAATCAGACTTGGTATTTGGTGGAGTTGCTTGAAGGAAAGAATCCTATTGGTTGCAAATGGGTCTACAAAGTAAAATGCAAGTCTGATGGATCAGTGGAAAGGTATAAAGCAAAGCTGTTAACAGCCAAAGGGTATGCACAGTAGGTCGGGCTAGATTATGAGGAAATTTTTAGCCCTGTTGCCAAGATGGCAACTGTGAGAAATGTCATAGCATTGGCTGCTGCAAATGGCTAGAAATTGCAACAAATGGATGTCAAGAATGCTTTCCTAAATGGTGACTTGCTGGAGGAAGTCTATATGGTTCAGCCTGAGGGTTATGTGCACCCTGACTATCCCAACTATGTTTGCAGGTTGAAGAAAGCTCTCTCTAGGCTGAAGCAAGCACCTAGAGCATGGAATAAAAGGATCAGTAGATACCTGCAGGAGCTTGGTTTTGCAATTGGGAAGGCTGATCATTCACTATTCACAAAGAAGACAATTGCTGGATATGTTGTGATTGTGATTTATGTTGATGATCTAATTCTGACTAGTAGTGATGATGATGACATTGCTGAAATGAAGAGCAAGCTGAAAATGGAGTTTGATATGAAGGATCTAGGGGACTTAAAGTTCCTTCTTAGCATAGAGGTGTTGAGAACACTTGATGGCATTTGGCTTATGTAGAGGTAGTATGCTAATGACATTACCATGTATAGGGGTTGGAAGCTTGATTTATCTGACTATTACTAGGCCTGATTTAATATATGCTGTAGGACTCATTAGTTAGTTTATGCAGAAGCCACGGAAGCCTCACTTGGATGTAGTGAGAAGGATTATGCGCTATGTCAAGGCAACATATCAGTATGGACTCTTTTATGAGTATGGAAAGGATATAGAACTGGTTCGATACACAGATGCAGATTGGGTAGGATGTGTCTATGATAGGAGATCCACTAGTGGTTATGCATTCAGCCTTGGAAGTGCCATGGTTAGCTGGAGTAGAAAAAAGCAACCCACAGTGGCATTGTTTGGTATAGAAGTAGAGTACATAGGTGTAGCATTGGCTGCATGTGAGACTCCTTGGTTTTAGAAGCTTTTGTAGGATTTGGGACTGCATGTGGAAAAACCAGTCAGACTTTATTGTGATAACATGAGTAGTGTGCAGTTGGCAAGTAATCTGGTTTATCATGCTAGAACTAAGCATATTGAGGTACACTACCATTTCATCAGAGACATGGTGTTATCAAAGAAGATTGATCTCATACATATGAAGACTAAAGATCAGGTTGTAGATATCTTTACCAAGTCATTTGGTAGAGATAAGTTTACATACTTTAGAGAGTTGCTTGCTGTTATGCTCCCTACTTGAGCTTGAGGGGGGGTGTTGGGAATCAAGCTCTCGGTTATTGTTCCTATTGTGTGAGTAGGTGAATAAGGTGAGTCACATTAACTCAACCATAGTTAGTTCTTATCTACTATGTATGGGCGTGACCTTAGTAGAACACCTATTTCATTAATTTTGGACTTTTTCTGTTGTTTTTGGACGAAGCCCAAAAATCCTTCCCAAATGAAAACTTTACTTTGTGAAACTATCCTTCCCAAATCAAAATTTTACTTTGTGAAAATATTCTTCCCAAATCAAAAGTTCACTTTGTGGCACTATCATATTCACATAAAAATATTGTTTTTTCAATCTATACTTTTGCACCAACATGCAAGAATTTGAAATAATCCTATATTAGAAATTCTAGCTATATCTAAGTTATTTGTTAAATTAATTATTTTTAATATTTTTCCTTGACGTTTATCCTTAACGTGATAAATTTATAAATCCATGAAAGGAGACTTAAATATTTCATGAAAATAACATTATCACTCGCAATATGCACAAAATTTTTAAAACTTTTAATAAATAGAAAAAAGACATGATGCCATAAGACCCAAGTTTTGTATTGAACCAAAGAGGTATAATAGCAATAATAGCTATTATTATATGATTACATTGAGAGACGTTGCTCTCAGCTAGAGTCTTTATATCCAAAATGATATAGATTGAACATATGTTTACAATTTAAATTGTTGCTCTTAAAGAGCCTCAATTCATGCCATCAGCATAATTTGACTCCCCATTGTCTCAATGTCATGACAATCCCTTGCCAGGTGCCATCTACATGATTTGACTCCCACTTGTCTTGCCAAGCCTTGCCCCTTGGGTGCATTGACTCCCCATTGTCTTATTGCTCAATGCGATAGTCCCTTGCCAGGTGCCATCTGCATTAACTCCCTATTGTCTTGCCAAGCCTTGAGCCTTGGGTGACATCCAGTGAAAAATACAAGTGCCATCTGCATTAACTCCCACAAGTTGTCTTGCCAAGCCTTGCCCCTTGGGTGCATTGACTCCCCACTGTCTTATTGCTCAATGTGATAGTCCCTTGCCACATGCCATCTGCATTAACTCCCTATTGTCTTGGCAAGCCTTGACCCTTGGGTGACATCCAGTGCATATTTTGACTCTCATTTGACATAGGAGCTGATGACTCTGATTATAATTGTCTTGGATTGACTTCTTGCCTAGTACCCAAATAAAATCCTTCACAATGGACTTCAATACAAAGCTTTAATCATGGACATTCTTCATTTGCGCTGTCTCCTTCTACTTCCTCCATGGCGAGCATCCTTAAAAATTCGTGTATATGCAAAATAGTTTGCTGTGGTATTTTTATTTTTCCTTCTACCTCATATCCCATGCGCTTCTTTGATTTCTTTGCCCTTGAATGCCAAGACACCATGATCGTCTCCGTCGAAACTTGAGAGACCGCTTCATCATTTGGGACCCACTCCTTCATTATACAATTAGTATACAATGTATTGTTATCCATATTCTCCTTCCTACCCTTTGGCTCATACCATACCGCTGTAAATGTTGTAGCTCTCCCTTGGTCATCTCTTTGCACATCAACTACTTTTGCAACCCAAAACTTCACATTCTCATATTTATCATCCGATGGCCGAACCACAACAAAACAATCAACCTCTATATCTACTTGTGGCACAAACTCTCTCTTCTTCAGTCCACGATATGGATGTGGGAGTAATGATACAAATTCATTTTTAAAGATTGGAGCTGGGCGCAAATCGTTATGAACATTTGGCCAAAACATATTGCATTCTTCCTTGACATCCTTTGAGCCTCGCATTCTCTCAAGGTCCTTTATTAAATTTCGTGTCTTGTTAATTACAGTGGTAGTGTGTTCTCTCCAAGTAGGCTTCGAATCCGGATATCTCTGGAGCATTTCCTCTTTGTATGTAAAAAATGCTTTTAATCCTTCTATTTCACAGTTAGACCTCTCATTGAATTCTTGTATAGGAGCCCATGTTGGATACCTTTCCTTGCTAGGAATTGAAGTTAAGAGACTGTAAGGTTCTTCAGGTTCCTATTTTGTATCATGAGAATACTGTTGCCATTGCATTACAAGTTTTTCATAAAAACGAAAGTAGTGTGGATTGGTATGACCTGTCAATGCATCACCACCCGTTTGTATGAAAGGTAGAATGAAGCTCTTCCAATCATACATTCTTTCGAGCCTCTCACATACTGTACTTTTCTTACGACCACCAACTTGCCTGCCACATCTTCTTACTAGGTCATCTATTGTCTCCACATCCTTGCATTTAAGCTCCCTTGAGACTGTGCTAAAAACCTGATCGATATCCTCATGTGTATTCCCAACATACAAAAATCCACATTCGACCTCATTGAAGATTCGATGAGCAACTACCATGGAGCAGAATGAAAACATGAGTACATTCTTATTTTCTCGCCAGCAATTATCAGCTTGTATTCTCAAAGTCGGTGGTAGGTGACCTTTTTCTGCATGTATATTGCGAATTGCCTTCATAATAGATGTTACAACTTGATTGCTATCATGTAGATGCAAGGAATCAATCCATATATCTGCAAAGAACTTAATTCCATGCACTAAGACTCCACATAGATGTGTCTTTAGAAAGTGCTTTCCTTGTAATTTAGGTGGAGTGGCAACAAAACGAGGCAATGTTGTTGTATTCTAATCCATGCCATCTATAATAAGGCACATGTAGTCATCGGGATGCGAAATAGCTTGCTCCTTTCAAAATTCATATTTTTGTCTGGAATGTCGAATAAGGTCATGATGAGATTTTCGGTTTTGTTGTATAATTCCCTTTGATTTGGACATGTCGCACTCTCAATCGCTCGCTTTAAATCATCACAGACATTGCACTTTGACATTTTTTGCCTCCTTGGGACTTTAACATATCCAAAGTTCTTCTTCCAAAGAGTATACAAAGTATGAGAAGAAGCTACGGCATCCCCTCTTTGCCTTTGCTTTTCTACAATAGAGTCAAATACTTTGAACTTTGTCAAGCCCATTGGAAGGTGCATTTCAGTGATCATGTCACCGTCAGGGAGTCTGGTAGATATATGGTGTTTAGGTAAAGCATTTTAATGTATGAAGTCTTGCAAAATTGCTGCTGCCCTGACAGTTGAGATTCTTGATTTGGACCTTCCTCTATTACTGTGAATGCTAAATTTGTTGCCGCCCTTTTCCTTGGTGACTAAATCCCAATATGTACCATGGGATAATCCAGTAATATTGTGATATGCCTTATTGCAAATCCTTTTTCCATTTACGAGAAGTTTTACCTTTTGTCTTGAACTTAGCCTTTTATTGCCATTCTAAAGAAAGCAAGAGAGACTTGTGAGAAGGTATTCATTTCTTTCGCTTCCTCTTCTTTGCCAATGTGTCCTCTACATTCCTTGATGTCTGCAAGATCAATGAAGCGCATACATCTTCGCTTGCAACATAGATATCCCAAGGCATTTAACATGTTCTCCTCCTTCATTACTCTCTTCCTCTTTGGTCGCTTTTGTGGATATTCTTGGATTCGCTTTCTCTTCATGCATATGTATGATCGTTTTCGTTCCTCGTGCACGTTGTTATCTGTATTTATGCACTTCTTCTCCTCACATTTTTTTGTAACTAAGCATCCATGATTGGTCGTTGCATCCTTGTCCATATCACAATCAAAGTTAAATATTGAATAATCGTTTGTTGATCTCATCCTCATTTTTAACATACTCTTAGGACCATTCAATGAATTCAATATTCTACGAGAGTATTGAGAACCTTGAAACTCTTCCACTCTTGAGAGAACATCACTCATTGGGACATCCTGCATGGCTTTCACAAAATCCACAAGCTTGATTGACACCAGGTTTGTTGATATGCATGAACTCATCCACACTTGACAAGACATCGCTATTGAAATCTTTGCCCTTCTCACTGTGCAAGAATTCATCCACCCCAGATAAGGCTTCGCTTCTAAAATCATTTTGTTTCTCGGAACCAATGAACTCATCCACTCTAGATAAGATGTCACTTCTATAATTGAGTATATTGAAATCATCCATATTTGAAGTGATAGAGCCTGGCACATGGGCATGCTTTTTAGGTCCTTTGATATTGTAGTATACCTTGTCTTTATCATTGAAAACCACGTGCCTCTTTCTCATGTTTAAAAATTGCATGCTCCATCTCATATTCTTGCCTACCTCATAGTAGGGATCACATAAGGATGTTATGTTATCAACCATACCATCACCAGTGACTTTCAGAATCCTCATCTGTGCAAATGACCATTGCTCCACTTGTTCAGATCCAAATACTTCACCTTCTGCTATAGTCTTATTTGCAAATGATCTCATTTGTAAAATGTCCCCTATAGTAAAATCCAAGGTGGTGCACTTTGTATTCTTGATAATGTCTGTTGCATATGTCTCATCTTTGTCCCATGCTATAAATGATTTGTTGGATGTATTGTAGGGCATAACATCTCCAAGTGTTTCCATATCTCCACATTTATACTTTAGCTCAACATGTGTGCTAAGAATCTTTGATACAGTAACTGCCACCTTATCTTCACCAAGTCTTCGAAAGTGGCAAATTGAATTGGGATCACTATCATGGATTGTAGCAAATGCAACTACTTCTCTTTTGCTACATAAAATCACATCCATCCCTGGAAAAAAATCTATAGCCATCTCCTTTGTGAGAGTCCTTCACAAGCAAGTTGCAGTAGCAACAATTACATAAATATCAGTCTCTTTTTAATAATCTACTCATTTATTATAATTTTTAATTAGTACTTAATTTATTGGTGGGAGAAGTTATCCAATCAAGTACTCATCAAATGGACATGCCAAATTATCCTTTGCATGGTCGATTGAGCATTAAATACTATTTTTTCTCTAGTGTCATGCACATCCGTAAAAAAGCACGAGCCTGCTAGGTATGTTATCCAATCAAGCACTTATGGGATGGGTGTTCCACTTTGCATGCAAGTCAATTCCACCTAGTTGAAGGTGTGTGCAAAGTATTATGCCCATCGAATATGCTTTGCATTGTCGGTCAAGCATAAAACACCGTTTTTGCCTGAGTCTCATGCATAACCATGAAAAAACATGGCCCTAAGTGTGTTAATCAAACAAGTACTTATTGGATGGGGGCTCCACTTTTCACGCAAGTCTGTTTCAACTAGGTTGAGATGCATGCATAGTATTGTCACCATTGGATATGCTTTGCATGGTCGATTACGCATTATATAACGTTCTTCCCGTAGTGATATGCACATCTGCAAAAAAACACGCCCTTAGGTATGTTATCTGACCAAGTACTTATCGGATGGGTGTGCCTCTTTGAAAAAATTTCAATACCACCTAGGTTAAGGTGTAGGAAAAGTATTGTTCCCATCGGATATGGTTTGCATGGTCGATCGAGAATTAAATACTATTTTTGCTCTAGTGTCATGCACATCTGTAAAAGAACACACTGCTAGGTATGTTATCCGATCAAGCACTTATCGGATGAGAGTGCCACTTTGCATGTAAGTCAATTCCACTAGTTGAAGGTGTGTGCAATGTATTGTGCCCATCGGATATGCTTTGCATTGTCAATCAAGTATAAAACAATGTTTTTTCCTTAGTGTCATGCACAACCATGAAAAAACACGGTCCTAGGTGTGTTAATCAAACAAATACTTATCATGGGGGCTACACTTTGCACGCAAGTCTGTTTCAACTAAAAAAAGTGTTGTGCCCATTGGATATCCTTTGCATGGTCAATCGAGCATTAAATACTATTTTTGCTCTAATGTCATGCACATCCGTAAAAAAACACGCTGCTAGGTATGTTATCCGATCAAGCACTTATGGGATGGTCGTGCCACTTTGCATGTAATTCAATTCCACCTATTTGAATGTGTGTTCAAAGTATTGTGCCCATCGGATATGCTTTGCATTGTCGATCAAGCATCAAACACCGTTTTTGCCTTAGTGTCATGCACAACCATGAGAAAACATGGTCCTAAGTGTGTTAATCAAACAAGTACTTATAGGATGGGGGCTCCAGTTTGCACGCAAGTCTGTTTCAACTAGGTTGAGATGCGTGCAAAGTATTTTCACCATCGCGGATATGCTCTGCATGGTCGATTATGCATTATACAATGTTTTTCCCATAGTGATATGCACATCCGCAAAAAAACATGCCCTTAGGTATGTTATCTAACCAAGTACTTATCGGATGGGTGTGCCTCTTTGAGAAAATTTAAATACCACCTAGGTTAAGGTGTAGAAAAAGTATTGTGCCCATCGGATATGCTTTGCATGGTTGATTGAGCATTAAATACCATTTTTGCCTTAGTGTCATGCACATCCATAAAAAAACACGCTGCTAGGTGTGTTATCCAATCAAGTACTTATGCGATGGGAATGCCACTTTGCATGTAAGTCAATTCCACCTAGTTGAAGGTGTGTGCAAAGTATTGTGCCCATCGTATATGCTTTGCATTGTCGATCAAGCATAAAACACCGTTTTTGCCTTTGTGTCATGCACAACCATATAAAAACACGGCCGTAGGTGTGTTATTTAAATACGTACTTATCGGATGGGGCTCCACTTTGCACGCAAGTCTATTTAAACTACTTTGAGGTGCGTGCAAAGTATTGTCACCATCGGATATGCTTTGCATGGTCGATCACGCATTATACATCATTTTTTCCCTAGTGATATGGACATCCGCAAAAAAACATGCCATTAGGTGTGTTATCTGACCAAGTACTTATCAGATGGGTGTGCCTCATTGAGAACATTTCAATACTACCTAGGTTTAGGTGTACAAAAAGTGTTGTGCCCATCGGATATCCTTTGCATGGTCGATCGAGCATTAAATACTATTTTTGCTCGTGTCATGCACATCCGTAAAAAAACACACTGCTAGGTATGTTATCCAATAAAGCACTGATGGGATGGGTGTGCCACTTTGCATGTAAGTCAATTCCACCTAGTTGAAGGTAGTGCAAAGTATTGTGCCCATCGGATAGGCTTTGCATTGTCGATCAAGCATAAAACACCATTTTTGTCTTAGTGTCATCCACAACCATGAAAAAACACGGTCCTAGGTGTATTATTCAAACAAGTACTTATCGGATGGGGGATCCACATTGCACACAAGTCTGTTTCAACTACATTGAGGTGTTTGCAAAGAATTGTCACCATCAAATATGCTTTGCATGGTCGATCGAGCATTATACACCATTTTTTCCCGAGTGATATGCACGTCCGCAAAAAAACACGCCCTTAGGTGTGTTATCTGACCAAGTACTTATCGGATGGGTGTGCCTCTTTGAGAAAATTCCAATACCACCTAGGTTGAGGCATACCAAAAGTGTTGTGCCGATCGGATATCCTTTGCATGATCGATCGAGCAATAAATACTATTTTTGCTCTAGTGTCATGCACATCCGTAAAAAAACACACTGCTAGGTATGTTATCCAATCAAGCACTTATGGGATGGGAGTGCCACTTTGCATGTAAGTCAATTCCACCTAGTTGAAGGTGTGTGCAAAGTATTGTGCCCATTGGATATGCTTTTCATTGTCGATCAAGCATAAAATACCGTTTTCGCCTTAGTGTCATGCACAACCATGAAAAAACATGGTCCTAAGTGTGTTAATTAAACAAGTACTTATCGGATGGGGGCTCCAGTTTGCACACAAGTCTGTTTCAACTACGTTGAGGTGCGCACAAAGTATTGTCACCATCGGATATGATTTGCATGGTCGATCACGCATTATACACCGTTTTTTCCCTAGTGATATGCACATCCGCAAAAAAACACGCCCTTAGGTGTGTTATCTGACCAAGTACTTATCAGATGGGTGTGCCTCTTTGAGAACATTTGAATACCACCTAGCTTTTGGTTTAAGAAAAGTGTTGTGCCCATCGGATATCCTTTGCATGGTCGATCGAGCATTAAATACTATTTTTGCTCTAGTGTCATGCACCTCTGTAAAAAAAACATGCTACTAGGTATGTTATCCGATCAAGCACTTATGGGATGGGTGTGCCACTTTGCATGTAAGTCAATTCCACCTAGTTGAATGTGTGTGCAAAGTATTGTGCCCATCGGATATGTTTTGCATTGTCGATCAAGCATAAAACACCGTTTTTGCCTTAATGTCATGCACAACCATGAAAAAACACGGTCCTAAGTGTGTTAATCAAACAAGTACTTATCGGATGGGGACTTCAGTTTGCACACAAGACTATTTCAACTAGGTTGAGATGCATGCAAAGTAATGTCACCATCGGATATGCTCTGCATGGTCGATTACGCATTATACAACGTTTTTCCCATAGTGATATGCACATCTGCAAAAAAACATGCCCTTAGGTATGTTATCTGACCAAGTACTTATCGGATGGATGTGCCTCTTTGAGAACATTTCAATACCACCTAGGTTAAGGTGTAGCAGAATTATTGTGCCTCTGATATGCTTTGGATGGTCAATGAGCATTAAATACCATTTTTGCCTTGGTGTCATGCACATCCGTAAAAAACCACACTGCTAGGTGTGTTATCTGATCAAGTACTTATGCAATGGGAATGCCACTTTGCATGTAAGTCAATTCTTTCTAGTTGAAGGTGTGTGCAAAGTATTGTGCCCATCGGATATGCTTTGCATTGTCGATCAAGCATAAAACTCTGTTTTCGCCTTTGTGTCATGCACAACCATATAAAAACACGGCCGTAGGTGTGTTATTCAAATAAGGACTTATCGGATGGGGGCTCCACTTTGCACAAAGTCTGTTTCATCTACATTGAGGTGTGTGCAAAGTATTGTCACCATCAGATGTGCTTTGCATGATCGATCACGCATTATACATCATTTTTTCCCTAGTGATATGGACATCTGCAAAAAAACACGCCATTAGGTGTGTTATCTGACCAAGTACTTATCGGATGGGTGTGACTCATTGAGAACATTTCTATACCACCTAGGTTGAGGTGTACAAAAAGTATTTTGCCCATCAGATATCCTTTGCATGGTCGATCGAGCATTAAATACCATTTTTGCTCTAGTGTCATGCACATCCGTAAAAAAACACGCTGCTAGGTATGTTATCCAATCAAGCACTTATGGGATGGGCGTGCCACTTTGCATGTAAGTCAATTTCACCTAGTTGAAGGTGTGTTCAAAGTATTGTTCCCATCGGATATGCTTTGCATTGTCGATCAAGCATAAAACATCGTTTTTGCCTTAGTGTCATGCACAACCATAAAAAACATGGTCCTAGGTGTGTTATTCAAACAAGTACTTGTCGGATGGGGGCTCCAATTTGCACGCAAGTCCTTTTCAATTACTTTGAGGTGTGTGCAAAGTATTGTCACCATCGGATATGCTTTGCATGGTCGATCACGCATTATACACTATTTTTTCCCGAGTGATATGCACATCCGCAAAAAAACATGCCCTTAGGTGTGTTATCTGACCAAGTACTTATCGGATGGGTGTGTCTCTTTGAGGACAATCCAATACCTCCTAGGTTGAGGCATACAAAAAGTGTTGTGCCCATCGAATATCCTTTGCATGATCGATCGAGCAATAAATACTATTTTTGCTCTAGTGTCATGCACATCCGTAAAAAAACACGCTACTAGGTATGTTATCCGATCAAGCACTTATGGGATGGGAGTGCCACTTTGCATGTAAGTTGATTCCACCTAGTTGAAGGTGTGTGCAAAGTATTGTGCCCATCGAATATGATTTGCATTGTCGATCAAGCATAAAACACCGTTTTTGCCTTAGTGTCATGCACAACCATGAAAAAACACGGTCCTAAGTGTGTTACTTAAACAAGTACTTATCGGATGTGGGATCCACTTTGCACGCAAGTCCTTTTCAACTATGTTGAGGTGCACGCAAAGTATTGTCACCATCGGATATGATTTGCATGGTCGATCATGCATTATACACCGTTTTTTCCCTAGTGATATGCACATCCGCAAAAAAACATGCCCTTAGGTGTGTTATCTGCCAAGTACTTATCAGATGGGTGTGCCTCTCTGAGGACATTGCAATACCACCTAGCTTGTGGTGTAGGAAAAGTGTTATGCCCATCGGATATCCTTTGCATGGTCGATCGAGCATTAAATACTATTTTTGCTCTAGTGTCATGCACATCCGTAAAAAAACACACTGCTAGGTATGTTATCCGATCCAGCACTTATGGGATGGGTGTGCCACTTTTCATGTAAGTCAATTCCAGCTAGTTGAAGGTGTGTGCAAAGTATTGTGCCCATCGGATAGGCTTTGCATTGTCGATCAAGCATAAAACACCGTTTTTGCCTTAGTGTCATGCACAACCATGAAAAAACACAGTCTTAAGTGTGTTAATCAAATAAGTACTTATCGGATGGGGGCTCCAGTTTGCACACAAGTCCGTTTCAGCTAGGTTGAGATGCATTCAACGTATTGTCACCATCGGATATGCTCTGCATGGTCGATTACGCATTATACAACGTTTTTCCCGTAGTGATATGCACATCCACAAAAAAACATGCCCTTAGGTATGTTATCTGACCAAGTACTTATCGGATGGGTGTGCCTCTTTGAGAACATTTCAATACCACATAGGTTAAGGTATAGGAAAAGTATTGTGCCCATCGGATATGCTTTGCATGGTCGATCGAGCATTAAATACCATTTTTTCCTTAGTGTCATGCACATCCGTAAAAAAACACACTGTTAGGCGTGTTATCCGATCAAGTACTTATGCGATGGGAATGACACTTTGCATGTAAGTCAATTCCACCTAGTTGAAGTTGTGTGCAAAGTATTGTGCCCATCGGATATGCTTTGCATTGTCGATCAAGCATAAAACCACGTTTTTGCCTTTGTGTCATGCACAACCATATAAAAATACGACCGTAGGCATGTTATTCAAATAAGTACTTATCAGATGGGGGCTCCACTTTGCACGCAAGTCTAATTCAACTACCTTGAGGTGCGTGCAAAGTATTGTCACCATCGGATATGCTTTGCATGGTCGATCACGCATTACACACCATTTTTTCCCTAGTGATATGGACATCTGCAAAAAAACACGCCCTTAGGTGTGTTATCTAACCATGTACTTATCGGATGTGTGTGCCTCATTGAGAACATTTCAATACCATCTAGGTTGAGGTGTACAAAAAGTGTTGTGCCCATCGGGTATCCTTTGCATGGTCGATCGAGCATTAAATGCTATTTTTTTTTTAGTGTCATGCACATCCGTAAAAAAACACGCTGCTAGGTATGTTATCCGATCAAGCACTTATGGGATGGGCGTGCCACTTTGCATGTAAGTCAATTCCACCTAGTTGAAGGTGTGTGCAGAGTATTGTGCCCATCGGACATGCTTTGCATTGTCGAACAAGCATTAAACATTGTTTTGGCCTTAGTGTAATGCACAACCGTCAAAAAACGTGGTCCTAGATGTGTTATTCCACTAAGTACTTATGGGATGGGCACACCACTTTGCATGTAAGTCAATAATATCTAGGTTGAGATGTGTGAAAAGTATTGTGATGATCGCATATGCGTTGCATTGTCGATTAAGCATAAATCAGCGTTTTTGCCTTAGTGTCATGGACAACAACCAATAAAAAATATGGTCCTAGGTGTGATATTCTAAAAAGTACTTTTTGAATGGGCATTCCACTTTGCATGGAATACCATACCACCGATTTTGAGGCACGTGCAAAGTATTATGCCATCGTGTATGCTTTACATGGTAGATTGAGTATTAAATACCGTTTTTTGGCCTTGGTGCCATGTACAACCGTCAAAAAACACGATCGTAGGTGTATTTTTCAAACAAGTACTTATCAGAAGGGGATGCCACTTTGCACACAAGTCAATACTGCCTAGGTTGAGGAACTACAAAGTCTTGTGTCCATCGGATATGCTTTGCATAGTCGATCTCACATTATATACCATTTTGTTCCTAGTGTTATGCATAATCGTCATAAAATACGTTTGGAGGTGTGTTATCCAAACAAGTACTTATGGGATGGGTGCACCACTTTGTATGCAAGTCAATACGACCTAGGTTGAGGCGTGTACAAAGTTTTGTGCCCATCGGAGAAATGTAGATGTGATAATATTAGAAAATTCTCAGTATGTGTATATGTGTGTGTGTGTGGCAAACAATTTTGATACAACAAAGTAAACACCTAGTGCACAAATTATGCACTTCATACCTTGAGTAAATAAGCTTGTTGATGAGGATAAATACGCCCTTGAATAAAATCACAGTTGTTGTATGACCACAATAGGATCGCTTTGACACCTGTGATTTTGCCCACATGTAAGTTTGCAAATAGTATAAAAAATCATATAATAATATATTAATAGTTTGCAAATGTGTATAGCAAGTGAGTAATGGGAAGTGGAAGTGGGAGTGAGGAGGGAGGAGTGGAATGGGAGAGGGAAGTAATAGGGGTGTATGATAATAAGTATAAAAAATAGTATAATAATATATTAATAGTTCTTAAATGGCAAGTGAGTAATGGGAAGTGGAAGTGAGAGTAGGGAGGGAAGAACGGAATGGGAGAGGGGAAGGTAATAGGGGAGTAGGATAATAAGGGAGTGAGATGAGTGAGGGGAGTTAATAGGGGATGAAAAAGAGGAGGGTGAGATGGGGAAATATGGGATTTTGGGAAATGGGAGGAGTATGGGATGTGGTGGAAATGTGGGATGGGAGTGGTGGCAATGGGGGAGGAAGAAGAAATGGATGGGGGGAGGGCTAATGGAAGATTGGGATGAGGGCTGGGGGTCCAATGGGAGAGGGGGAGTAATGGGAGCCAATGGGAGAGGGGATAAATGAAACGCCAATAGGAGAGAGGGGAGGAATAGAAAGCCAATAGGAGAGGAGGAGGAAAACCTAATTTTTCTTATATAGAGTCTTCCTTCTTCATTCATTCTCTCCTCATTTCATTCATTGAAGCAAGAAAGCAAGGACGATCAAGAAAGCAAGGAAGGAAGAGCAAGAAAGCAAGAAAGAGCAAACTTACAAACTTTTTTCAGGTACTTGCAAAATTTTTTGATTAATTATTTATCTAGATTTTTTTTAAAAAATTTGAAGAGAGAGAAACTAGAGAGAGAAAGGTTCCTGCCAGGAGGGGAGGAGGAGAGGATGGAGGGGCGGGAAGGAAGGGAGGAGGAGGGGAGGGAGAGGCGGGGGCGGGGTCGAGGGGGGAGGGGGGAAGGGGGCGGGGGGGGAAGGGGAAGGGGAAGGGGGGGGCGTGGTCGCCACCCCCCTGGAGGGGGGGAAGGGGGGTGGGGGAGGAAAGGGGGGGGGAAGGGGGGAGGGGGGGCTGGCAGGGGGGGGGGGAAGGGGGGAGGGGAGGAAGGGGGGGGGCTGGCGGCTACAGCCACCAGCCAAGGGAAGGGGGGTGAGGGGAAGGGGGGGTGGGGGTTGGCGGCCGCGGCCGTCAGACCCCCTGGAGGGGGGAAGGGGGGATGGGGGGGTGGAGGGGGGCGGGGGGCTGGGGGGGGGCTGGCGGAAGGGGGGGAACGGGGGGCCTGGCGGCAGCAGGGGCAAGGGGGGAGGGGGGGATGGCCATGGAGGAAGGGAAGGGGGGCGGGGGGGAAGGGGGGGCTGGCGACCGCGGCCGCCAGTAGGGGGAAGGGGGGAGGGGTGGCTGGCCGTGGAGGGGGGGAAGGGGGTAGGGGGAAGGGGGGGGCTGGCGGCCGCAGCCGCCACCAGGGGAAGGGGGGCAGGGGAAAGGGGGGGTGGGTCTGGCGGCCACGACTGCCAGACCCCCTGGAGGGGGGCAAGGGGGGATGGGGGGATGGAGGGGGGGAAGGGGGGAGGGGGGGATGGGGCGGGGGGCCTGGCAGCTGCAGCCGCCAGTAGGGGGAAGGGGGGAGGTGGGGCGGGGGGCTGGCGGGGGGGGAAGGGGGGATGGCGGCCACAGTCGCCAGCATGGGGAAGGGGGTGGGGGGGAAGGGGGCAAGGGGGAAGGGGGGGCTGGCGGCCGTGGCCGCCAGCAGGGGGAAGGGGGGGAGGGGGGGCGGGGGGCTGGCGGGGGGGAAGGGGGGGGGCTGGTGGCCGCGGCCACCAGCAGGGGGAAGGGGGGTGGGGGGAAAGGGGGGAAGGGGCCGCGGCCATGGAGGGGGGGAAGGGGGGCTGGTAGCCACGGCCGCCAGCAGGGGGAAGCGAGGCAAAGGGGGAAGGGGGGTGGGGACTGGCGGGGGGGGAAGGGGGAGGGGGGCTAGCCGTGGAGGGGGGAAGGGGGGGGCTAGCAGCCGCGATCGGGGGCGGGGGGGAAGGGGGGCGGGGGGGAAGGGGGGGTGGGGGCTAGTAGCCACAGCCGCCAGACCTGCTGGAGGGGGGGAAGGGGGGATGGGGAAGATGGTGGGAGGGGGCGGGGGGTTGGGGGGGGGAGGGGGGGAGGGGGGGGGCTAGCGGCCACGACCGCCAGACCCCTTGGAGGGGGGGAAGGGGGGATGGGGGGTTGAGGGGGAAGGGGGTGGGAGGGGGGTAGGGGGCTGGCGGGGGGGAGAGAGGGGGCGGCTTGCGGTCGCCGCCAACCTCGTGGAGGGAGGGAAGGGGGGAGGGGGGGTGGCGCCCCCCTCCAGGGGGAAGGGGGGCAGGGGGGAAGGGGGGATGGGGGGTGGAGGGGGAAGGGGGAAGGGGGGCTAGAGGGAAGGGGAGGCGGGAGGGAAGGGGGGCAGGGGGGGGGAGGGGTTTGGCGGCAGAGGGAGGGGAGGGGAGGGGAAAAGGGGAGGGCGGGCTCGAGGGAGGGAGGGAGGGAGGGAGGGGGGAGGGGAGCGAAAGGAGAGAGAGGAGAGAGAGAGGGAGAGAGAGAGAGGGAGAGGAGAGGAGGGAGCCGAAGGAGAGAGAGGGGAGAGGAGGGAGGAGAGTGAGAGAGAGAGTGAGGGGAGGGAGAGAGAAAGAGAGAGAGAGAGTGAGGGGGGAAGGTATGGGAGAGAGAGTGTGTGAGGGAGAGAGAAACAAGGGAGTAGAGGGAGAGAGGTCGAATTCTTACAAGAGTGACAAATAAGATTTGACTTAGGAAAAGATGTTAGAGTTAGCTCAAATGTCCACCTCTCATGTAACCCACCAATATTCTGTGTACCCAATGTTGTAAGGCCCCCATATGAGGAGAAGCCATGATGGGTATCAGATATTGGGAGGGATCCCCAGTTTAGACACTGGAAGGGGTCTTAGAGTAGACCAGATGGTTATGAGATGGCTTAGGAGCCAAGAGTAGATACCCGTCTGCACAAAGGGGGGGTTCGGGGGGGCGATAGCCCCCCCGATAGCAGGGGGTCCGGGGGGCGCAGGCCCCCGGTGGGGGTCTGGGGGCAAAGCCCCCAGCGGCAGGGTCGACGGCATGTTTTCTGAAGGGTCGGTGGTCTTCCAGGCCGACTGTCTATTAGGCCGACTGCCTATTACAGGGCCGACCGTCAACCACTTACACTATATAAGTGGCCACCCCCTATCATCAGATCACCAGTTCTTCACGCTCATAGTCCTCCGTCCAGCATCTGTCTAGATCACCATCGAAGCTCTGTCTGTAGAGCGCACGGGTGGACAGCCAACCATCAGTTGTATCAGCAGTTTGGTATATCAGAATTTTTGTATTCTCTCCAGCTTTCCATCGTGTACTTGCGTTTTGTTGTTATCTTCCACTGCGTACTATTTTCTTACATGGTATCAGAGCCCGGGTCTGATCCCCGGCCACCTCTCTCCATGATCGATTGGAGGGGGGTGTTGGAGGTGCAAATCTCTCATGGACAAAGGGGATAAGAAGAAGGAGAAAGGGTTGAATTATCCCACATACAAAGATGGTATTAGAGCTCAGGCTATCTGAGTAACGACTTTATTGCAAGTTCAACGAGCTTTGTTAGCAAAGGCTACTAGGAGTGATGGCTGCACCAACCCCGTTGCGAATTCGTCCACCTGCCTTCAATGAAGGCAAGCTCGATGGGACGAATTATACTTTGTGGAAATTCAAGATCAGCGCGATCTTGGATTCATATGAGCTTCTGGATACTGTTCTGGGATTGGATCCAGAACCGGTTGGATCACCGAATCCAAACAACCCCAACGTCATAACGCCACCGAATGCAGATCTTCTTTGGGCATGGAAACGAAGGAACGCAGATGCACTCTGTGCTCTTGTTACCAGTTCAAGTGATTCTGTTTTGACTCTGATTCAGCACACAGACAAGGCAAGTGAGGCTTGGAACATACTGAAAGGTCAGTATGAAACGCGGAATCAGACCAGAATTCAAAATCTGGAGAATATGCTTGCTGCAGAGAGGTGCTCTGATGGAGAATCAGCTGAGACATTCATCACACGGATCAAGAATCTATGTGATCAGATGGCGGCGGTTGGGATTACAAAGACCAGCGAAGAGTTGGCCAGAAGGTGCATTCGGATCCTTCCACAAAAGTACGATGCGTTGGTCACGACACTCAACACGCAGGTAAGAAATCCACCCCTCACTTTTGAAGAGTTCAGCGCGATGCTTCTAGAGGAGGAGATGCGAATGAAGACCCGCGATGGCGGAAGTGATGCAGCATTCTCAACCACATCCAAAGGGAAGGGTGGAGAGAAGAAGAATGGTAAGAAGAAGAAGTTTTCAGGTAAGTGCCACTACTGCAACAAAAGCGGTCACATGATCAAGGATTGCAGAAAGAAGCAGCAGGACGAAAAGAATGGCACTACACAGTCTTCTTCGAAAGGCAAGGAATCTGCCAACACAGCTGAAACTGAGTTGGAGCTATGGGTTGCAATTGAAGAATTATGCTCCTCAACAGAAGTTTCAACAACGAATGATTCATGGCTCCTTGATAGTGGAGCGTCCCGTCACATGACCAGAAAGAAGGACTGGTATAGCTCTTTCAAGCCTCTACAAGAGCCCATGAACGTGACGGTCGGTAATAATGCAAAATGCCCTGTGGAAGGTACAAGTACTATCTCTCTTTCCATTCAAGAGGGTGAAACTAAAGAGCTTTCTGATGTATTACTAGTTCCTCAGCTAAAGAAGAACTTGCTTTCGATTGCTGCGATAACTGATCGCAACTTGGAGGTGCGTTTCAAGAGGACCGGAGCAGAAATCCTTAATGCAGCGGGCAAGGTGGTTGGCAAGGCAGTAAGGAAGAACAATCTGTACGAGCTGACGGCACTAACAGTCTCTTCAGAAGTGGGCATCAGTAAGGTATGGCATGAAAGATTTGGTCATCTTAGTTATCCTATTCTTTTGGAAATGCAGAAAACAGGGATGGTTGCACACTTGCCTGCACTCTCAAAGGTGCAGGAACCTTGTGAAGCTTGTATGATGGGCAAGCAACAAAGGAAGGCTTTTCCACATGAGAGCGGCTATCGGGCAAAGGCTCCTCTACAATTGGTTCATGCTGATCTCAGTGGGAAAGCTCCGACTCAAGCTTTGGGGGGATGTAACTACTATATGCTTATCGTCGACGACTACAGTAGATACATGTGGGTGTATTTTTTACGAGATAAGGCTGAAGCTCTTGGAAAATTCAAACAGTGGCAAAAGATGGTGGAAAACGAAAGCGGGCTGAAGGTAAAGGAGCTTCGCACGTACATCGTCAATCGAAGCTTCACAAAGGCCTTGATGGGCAAAACACCTTTGGAGGCTTACTCAGGTAAAAAGCCTTCCGCTTCTCATTTCAGAACATTTGGATGTGAGTGCTTTGTTCATGTTCCAGATAGCACCAGAAAGAAATTAGATCCAAAGAGCAGAAAGTGTATCTTCATGGGCTATAGCCAGGAGTCAAAGGCGTACATGCTATATGATCTAGAGGCAAAGAAGATCGTGGTCAGTCGTGATGTGGTGTTTTGGGAACAGCCACATACAGTGGAGGAGGAGGTATGCCCTTCCACTTTATCATCAGCCGTAAAAGTAACTCACCTTGTGCCCGTATCTAAAGCAGAGTTGCAGAATGAGGAGGAGTACTTCGAGGAATAGACTCCACCAACACCACAACATGCCTTGGCTCCACAAGGTAAGCCACTTCCAAAGTGGGCAAGGCAGCTCTTTGATGAGAAGAATCCGGTTCCAGACTTGGCAGAGTCATCTGCAGATGGACTTCGACGATCAAAGAGGATAGAGGAGCAGAAAAGGGCTTCTGAACACATAGTCAATATGGCCTTGATGGCTGAGATTATGAAAGTTCAAGAGCCTACGAATTTGGATGAGGCAATGGCGGATCCAAATTGGAAAGCTGCCATGCAAGAGGAGTATGACAGCATCATGAAGAATCAGACTTGGGACTTGGTTGATCGTCCAGAAAAAAGGAAGATCATTGGTACCAAATGGGTATGGAAGGCCAAGTACAAATCTGATGGATCTTTGGAAAAGTACAAGGCTAGGCTTGTTGCACAAGGATACTCTCAAGTTGAAGGCTTTGATTTTGAGGATTCCTTTGCTCCTACAGCAAGGATGACAACTATTCGGGTGGTACTTGCCTTGGCTGCTCATAAGCAGTGGCCGGTGTTTCAAATGGACGTGAAATCTGCGTTCTTGAATGGACATCTCAAGGAGGAGGTATATGTGTTCCAGCCACCAGGATTTGAAGTGCCCAATTCAGAGAACAAGGTTTGCAGACTAAAGAAGACATTGTACGGGCTGAAACAGGCCCCAAGGGCATGGTACCAACGGATTGATAGCTTTCTCATATCTATTGGTTTCTCAAAAAGTGCTTCTGATGCTAACCTGTATGTTTGTAAGCAGGATGGCAAGTATGTGGTAATAGTCCTTTACGTGGATGACTTGATCATCACAGGAGATCATGAGAAGATGCTGCAACAGTTGAGGGAGTCGTTGAGTTCCGAGTTTGAAATGACAGATTTGGGGCTCATGCACTTTTGCCTCGGCATTGAGGTTTGGCAAAAACCTGGCAGGATTTTCATCTCTCAGCAGAGATATGCTCGCGAGATCTTGAAGGCATTCGATATGACCGAGTGTAAGGACGTGGTCTCTCCCATGGAGGTGAATGGTAAGCTCTCAGTGGAGGATGCATCACCACTTGTCGACATCAAGGAGTATAGGAAACTTGTGGGGAGTCTCATTTTTCTGTGCAACACTAGACCTGATATCAGCTTTGTAGTTGGTGTACTTAGTAGGTTCTCAAATCAACCTCGAGAGAACCATTGGAAAGCAGGGATGCGTGTGCTAAAGTACGTGAAAGGTACACTGGAGTATGGCATTACCTACAGAGCAGGGAAGACCTTGGCGGGTTACTGTGACTCAGATTGGGCGGGAGATTGTGATTCTAGAAAGTCAGTTTCTGGATATTGTTTCTCACTTGGTTCAGGAGTGTTCTCTTGGATTAGCAAGAAGCAACCAACAGTGGCACTATCTTCGACGGAAGCTGAGTACAAGGCAGCATGCATTGCTGCTTGTGAAGCAGTTTGGCTAAGGAGGATCCTGCAAGACATAGGAGTTCCAATCGAAGATGCGACGGTTCTGAAATGCGACAATCAGAGTTGCATGGCCATTGCAAAGAATCCTGTGTTCCATGCTCGTACAAAGCACATAGAGATCCAGTATCACTACGTACGAGAGCTCATCGAGGATGGAGTCATAGAGCTGGAGTATTGTCCCACAGAGGATAATTGCGCAGACATCTTCACGAAGGCTCTTGGGAGTGATTTATTGTTGCGGCATCTACATCGACTCGGCATTGGTCCGATCACATAGTTCATCTTCGGGTGAACATTGAGGGGGGGTGTTAGAGTTAGCTCAAATGTCCACCTCTCATGTAACCCACCAATATTCTGTGTACCCAATGTTGTAAGGCCCCCATATGAGGAGAAGCCATGATGGGTATCAGATATTGGG
Source organism: Dipteris shenzhenensis (assembly GCF_047967505.1). Lineage (NCBI taxonomy): Eukaryota > Viridiplantae > Streptophyta > Polypodiopsida > Gleicheniales > Dipteridaceae > Dipteris > Dipteris shenzhenensis. The sequence goes on along the minus strand of NC_141602.1, from coordinate 59,973,928 downwards.
AGGGATCCCCAGTTTAGACACTGGAAGGGGTCTTAGAGTAGACCAGATGGTTATGAGATGGCTTAGGAGCCAAGAGTAGATACCCGTCTGCACAAAGGGGGGGTTCGGGGGGGCGATAGCCCCCCCGATAGCAGGGGGTCCGGGGGGCGCAGGCCCCCGGTGGGGGTCTGGGGGCAAAGCCCCCAGCGGCAGGGTCCGGGGGCTGCCGGTAGCCCCAGGCCCGACGGTATGACCTATGCGCGATCCTTCATCTGCCCGACGGCATGTTTTCTGAAGGGTCGGTGGTCTTCCAGGCCGACTGTCTATTAGGCCGACTGCCTATTACAGGGCCGACCGTCAACCACTTACACTATATAAGTGGCCACCCCCTATCATCAGATCACCAGTTCTTCACGCTCATAGTCCTCCGTCCAGCATCTGTCTAGATCACCATCGAAGCTCTGTCTGTAGAGCGCACGGGTGGACAGCCAACCATCAGTTGTATCAGCAGTTTGGTATATCAGAATTTTTGTATTCTCTCCAGCTTTCCATCGTGTACTTGCGTTTTGTTGTTATCTTCCACTGCGTACTATTTTCTTACAAAAGAATGAAAGGGACTTACTAGAAGAAAGTATCAAGAAGAATGTTGAACACAAATTTGAATTCTTACAACTAAGAGTAGAACTATCACGAGCAAGAGCGACACATAAGATTATTGCTCAAATAAGATTTGACTTACTATCACGAGCAAGAGCAACAAATAAGATTCTTGCTCAAATAAGATTACTATCACAAGCAAGAGCGACAAATAAGATTTGACTTACTATCATGAGCAAGAGCAACAAATAAGATTTGACTTACGAGAAGAATGAAAGGGACTTGACAAATAAGATTTGACTTATGAGAGGAATGAAAGGGACTTACGAGAAGAAAGTATCAAGAAGAATGTTGAACACAAATTTGAATTCAAAAGGAACGTACGAGAAGAAAGTATGAGAAGAATGTTGAACACAAATTTGAATTTAAATTTATAATGAAATCAAATTTCCCTCTCTTTTTTGAAAATTCAAATTTATGAGTAGGAGGAGTGGGTTAGTTTTTCTTATATATACTCTTCTTTCCATTCATTCATTCTCACTCTCTCCTCATTTCATTGAAGCAACCAAGAGCTGAAGAGAAAGGATAAGCAGAGCCTTACTTTTTTCACTTTTTCTAGGTACTTGCATTCTTTTTCATTCATCTTGTAATTCTTTTTCTTTACTTACAATTCTTTTTCAATTAGTTTCTTGTTAAAGTTTTTGAGTTCTATTTCTTAAAATTCGTCTTGTGTTTTCTAAAGTAACTGTAATAGACAAGAAATGAAACTACAGTTCCACAAAGACTTTTTAGTTCTCTAATGTAAAGTTGTAATAGACAAGAGAGACAAAGATGACATCTTCGACAAGAGAGACAAAGGTGACATCTTCTAGGCTGAGCTAATGGAAGGTGTTTTTTAACACCATATGGCTTTGAGTTATATGATCTACTTCTGGTACAAATGTGTCATGCTTTTTTTTAAATGTACTCTAGTTTTTTTTTAAAAATGTACTCCAGTTTTAATAACATGTCACGTCATTTTTTCTAATTTGCTTTTTTAAAATCTTACTTTTTGACTCAAAGTTTTGTTTTATAAGGGCCTCTTTTTTTAAAATGCTTTATCCAAAATTATCTCACAAAACGAATTTGGATAGTGCACTAGTCCAAAATTAATGAAATAGGTGTTGTAGTGTTCAATTGTATTGTGTGGGGTGAATATGAGCTGAGTGTGGAGGAGACTATTGCTCCCCCCCTGGTTGCTTCCTATATCTCTCTTCTTGTTTTTTTTCTTAATAGCATGGGCATGCCCGTAAGGCTTTTATATTTATATTTATATAGTTAAGGTTCATGTATGAGATTCATTTACCATTTGAGTCTTCTAAAATCTCCAAGACTTAATAATGGTGTTAATTAACAACTTTTAGAGTTTTGGAACTCTAAAATCACCAAGACTTAATAATTGTGTCAATAAACACCTTTCAAAGTTCCAAAAAGCAACATCGGTATAATCTCAAAGAACTATATAAACACCTTGCAATAGTTACAAAGGTTTTTTAAGATGAGTTTGCAATGAGTGAAGCACACATCTTCAAATGATGCATCTTGATGGAGGGTGAAAGAGAGGGAAACAAGGAAAGGGGAAGGGAAAAGGGAGAGACATGGAATAGACAAGGAAAGAGAGGTAAGAAGAGGGGGGAGCGTCGGGAAAGGAATGAAGGTAAGGGAAGAGCGAGGGAAGGAGAGGAAGAGAGAGAGAGAGAGAGAGAGAGAGAGAGAGAGAGAGAGAGATAGAGAGAGAGAGAGAGAGAGAGGTGGATGATGAGGAAGAGGGGATTTTTGTTTGCCCTACAGTGTCAGGAGCAGATATCAAACGATTGCAGGCACTTGCAGATAGACATGATGCAATAGGGAGTCGGCCATGTGTTCTTGATCCTCGAGGTACATCATCATTAGCTGCACCTATAGGTGTGGCATCTTTAGCGAGTACATCTACCCCATTATTTGGGGCTGCTCCATAGCCATCCATGCATGGAACAAATAGTTCCCAGACCCAGGCTTTATGAGGTCCAGTGCAAGCTAGTCTTGTGGCATCATGGCACCCTGGGAGGAGGGCACAAGTAGATGCAACTATGGGAGAGAGAGGGAGAGAGAGCACGAGAGGAGAGAGTGGGGGAGAGAGAGAGAGAAGAGAAAGAGAGAAAGAGAGGAGAGAGAGAGAGAGAGAGAGAGAGAGAGAGAGAGAGAGAGAGAGAGAGAGAGAGAGAGAAAGGAGAGCGTGGGAGAGGCGCACTGCCACGACAGCATGAGAGAGAGAGAGAGAGAGAGAGAGAGAGAGAGAGAGAGTGAGCAAAGAGAGGAGAGAAAGAGAGAGGGGTGTGAGAGAGGCATGGGCTTTTTATGCTGTAGATGTTCCTTTGGTAAAGGCCCGCAACCCATACTTTGCAGATATTTCTTTTGGACCTAGCTATGCTCCACCCTCATCCAAGGCATTGTGCACTACACTTCTAGCCATAGAGGATGCCTTGGGACCCATTCAGGATGTATGGCGTAGATGTGGCGTCACTGTCATGGGTGATAGTTGGAGTGATAGTAGGAGCCACTCCATTCAGGGTATCCTTGCATACTCCAGAGGATGTAGCTTTTTTTTAAAAGCTATTGACAATTCAGAGGCGAACAAAACTGCAGAGAAATTGGCAAATATTTGGAGTGAAGCCATTGATTATGTGGGTCCCAATAATGTCATCCAGTTTGTTTCTGATGGAGAGAACTCAAATAGGGCAGCAAGGAGGATCATTGAGGATAAGTACCCACATATTTGCTTCACTCCTTGCATGTCACATGGGCTCAACAATCTCCTCAAAGATATTGGTAAGATGTAGTGGGTGGAGTCTTTTATTGAAATGGGCAATCACATTGTTTCATTTATCACTCGCCACCACTACATTTTGGCTGCATTTCGACAAAGATCCCCAAAGGATCTCTTAAAGTATTCAGAAACACGCTTTGCATATAATTTCATTATGCTAAAGTGTTAGATATCAATGCTCCACTCTCATGTAACTACGCGGGAAACAACCAACTGTACTTGTAAGCCCCCCATATGAGGAGAAGGCATTTGAGTAGCTCGGCAATCTAGTAGGTCCTAGTTTGGACACTAGATGGGGGCCATGTGTGGCCTGATGGCTAGACAAAGTTGGCACACTACTAACTAGGCTACATGCAAGTGCGGGAAGGCATCCCATGACTGACCGCATTGAGGGTAGGCGAAGCATTTCCCGGGGCAACCCACTTTCGAGTTGCGGGGCCCATTTGGAGTCCCAGATGATCCCGGATGGTGGCTGTGGGCCAAACGGAGACCGTAGGTTAGTTGCTCTATTTTGCGCACTAGTTCTATCATGTGGTCGGTGGCCTATTTTGGACCCCCAATTGACTATTTTGGGTGGACTGGGTCGGTCACCCAATTGAGCCCTGACTGGTGGCTATATAAGAGCAAGCCCGTGAAGCCCATTTTATCACTGGCTACAGTAACCCTGATTCCTTAGCATCCAGCTTCCGTCCTCTATTGTTTCCAGCTCGCCATCGAAGCTTCTTTTACAAGAGGGCATGGTTGTGAGGCAACGCCATCTATTGTATTAGTTCTATAATAATCAAATTTTTGATTATCCATACTATCTGTTTTCTCTCTTGCGTACGAGATCTTGTTATCTGTTGAGAGCACAGACGTTGTATTGTTTTCTTACATGGTATCAAATCCTGGACTCTAGCAAGAAGATTTGGTAGTGTGTTTCTATTTGCGAGCAGATTGTGAGAGATGGCCTAGCCCGCAAGACTGCGAATCCCACCGTTCGGCAAAAGCGGAAAGTTGGACGGCTCTAACTATCCACTCTGGAAGTTCAAGATGAAGACCATCCTAAGCGCATATGAGCTTTGGGACACTACTACTAGGTGGACGTGAGGCCGGTTGCAAGGTTGGATACAGCCAATGTAGGACAACAGATAGTACCAATTGTGGATGAGATTCTCGCATGGATAAGAAGAAATGCAGATGCACTGTGTTCTATTGTGTGCAGTGTAAGTGATTCCGTCCTGGCATTAATTCAACATGTCACCACAACGGAGGAGGCATGGATGGTCTTGAAAAATAAGTACGAGACCACGAATCAGACGCGGATTCAAAATCCAGAGACTCAACTCGCAAACGAGAAATTGTTTGAGTCTGAAGTAGCAGAGAAGTTCATCACCAGGGTGAAGAATCTGCACGATCATATGACTGCGATTGGCATCATCATCACCAGCGAGAATCTAGCACGAAGGTGTATACGGATTCTCCCACCAAAGTACGATGGTCTTGTTACGATGCTGAATACGTAGAACAGAAATCCGCCCAACTTTGAGGATTTCAGCGCGATGCTTCTAGAGGAGGAGATGCATCAAAAGATGAGGACTGGAGAAGATTCGGCTTTCTACGCTAGATCAAAGAAATGTAAGGGTAAGGTCTCTGGTAACCCATCTTCTTGTGATGATAAAAAGAGAAAGAAGAAGATCAAGTGCTTCTATTGCAACAAGGTAGGGCACAAGCAGAATGAGTGCCGAAAGAAGATTGCAGATGAGAAGAATGGAGTAAAGAAAGAGTCCAGCAACAGCGCACAGGCAGTAGCAGTAGAGTTGTTCATTGCAATTGAGGAGATTTGCACAGAGGCAGTTCATCTACCCATGAATGAACCTTGGATCATTGACAATGGTGCATTGTGCCACATGACTAGTCGAAAGGATTGGTATACCTCTCTATAGCTGGTAGGAAATGACATCTTGGTAGCAATTGGCAATGATGCAATCCAGCAAAGGGAAAAGGTATGATTGCTCTCAAGTCAAATGGAGTTGTAAAACACTTGTCCGATGTTCTTTATGTGCCAGATATCAAGAGGAACTTGTTGTCCGTTTCTGCGATCACGGATTGGGACCTCAAAGTTCAATTCTATAAGAATGGTGCATAGATCCTGGATCTTCAAGGAAATGTCGTTGGTAAAGGTACACGGCACAACAACATCTACAAACTCTCAGCTTTCAGTGCTCAAGCTGATGTGAAGAACACTAAGCTGTGGCATGAGAGGTTTGGTCATCTAAACCTTAGTTCTTTGAAGGAGATGCATAAAAGTGGAATGATTGCAGACCTACTAGAAATTTCAGATCTGCTCAATGTATGTGAAGTTTGCATGATGGGCAAGCAGCATCGGCAGCCCTTTCCTAAAGAGGCCAATAGGGAAAAGTCTCCTCTAGAGCTCGTTCACACGGATCGGTGCGGAAAGATGGAGACAGAAGCTTTGGATGGTTCCTACTACTTCATGACGCTGATCGATGACTACAGTAGAAGGATATGGATATACTTCCTGAAGACTAAAGATGAGGCTTTTAGTAAGTTCAAGGAATGGCATGTAATGGTCAAGAAAGAAATGGGGAAGAAGGTGAAGAAATTGAGATCAGACAGAGGTGGAGAGTTCACATCAACTGAATTCGAGAGTTACTGCAAAAGTCATGGAATCAAGAGGTAGAAACCCCCACCACATACATCACAGCAAAATGGAGTAGCAGAATGCAAGATGCACGTCATTTGTGAAATGGGTAGGAGTATGATGAAAGGGAAAGACTTGCCAAAGACTTTCTGGGTTGAAGCATGTAACGCTATAGTTTACATTCTGAATCGTAGCTACACAAAAGCTGTGAACGGGATGACTCCACTATAGGCCTTTTCTAGTAAGAAACCTTCAGCTCCACATTTTAGAGTTTTTGGATGTGATTGTTTTGGGCATGTCCATGATGATAATAGGACCAAATGAGAACCGAAGAGCCGAAAGTGTATTTTCTTAGGCTATAGTGGAGAGGCAGGGTTACCGTCTCTATAACCCTGTTACCTAGAAGGTAATACTAAGTTGTGATGTGGTCTTCTTAGAATAGCCGCATCAATTGGAGGAGGATGCTTCCTTCCTAGATAACCAGGACCAGGATATCCATCCAGTACCACCACCAACAGTAGACTGAACTCCCCCAATGGTGCTTGGGAGGATTCAAGATAAAGAAGATGAAGAAGAGACTGCAAAACCACAATGGCAAAATCCATTCCTAAAGTGGGTAAAGCAGCTTTTGGATGGCAGATAACCTCCAACCATTGAGGAGGAACCATCCGAACACCGCCGGTCCAAGAGATTAGAGGAGCAAAGAAGAGCGCAGGAACACTTGGTCAACTATGCTTTGATGAGAGAAGTGATCCGTGCTGATGAACCCAAGTGTCTTGAAGAGGCACAGGGTGATGATAGGTGGATGGAGGCTATGCAGTCGGAGTATGGCTCCATAATGAAGAACAATACTTGGGCCCTTATGGATCGTCCACCAAAATGCAAGGTAATCGGCACGAAGTGGGTGTACAAGACCAAGTACACAAGTCCGATGGCATGTTGGATAAGTACAAGGCTCGGCTCGTGGTAAAAGGATTTGCATAGGTACATGGTTTTGATTATCAGGATACTTTTGCTCCCACAGCTCGACTAACCACAATTCGTAGTATTTTGGCTTTAGCTACCTAGGGAAGTTGGCCCGTGTTTCAGATGGATGTAAAATCCACTTTTCTGAATGGGGATCTCAAGGAGGAGATATAGTGGAACAACCACTAGGTTTTGTGATCCCCAGTTCAGAAGGTAAAGTCTGTAAACTAAAGAAGGCACTTTACTGACTGAAATAGGCCCCACAAGCATGGTACCAGCAAATTGATGCCTACTTTCTGCAAAAGGGTTCAAGAGGAGCCCATCAGATGCAAATTTATATATCTTCAGAGAAGGAGGCAGGTGTATGATCATGGTCCTTTATGTGGATGACCTTGTCATAACAGGGAACCATGAAGAGAAGATCTCACAGACAAAGCATTTGCTAGGAAGAGAGTTTGAAATGACAGACCTCGGACTGATGCATTTCTGTTTGGGGATTGAAGTTTGGCAAGAGCCAAAATAGATCTTCATTTCACAGCTGAAGCATGCTGGAGAGATACTGAAGGCATTTGGCATGGCTGAGTGCAAGACAATTGGTACCCCTATGGAGGTTGACATGAAGCTCTCAAACAAGGATTCATCACCATTGGTGGACGAAGCAAAGTACAGAAGGCTTGTGGGTAGTTTGATTTACTTGTGCAACACACGGCCGGACATCAGCTTTATGACTGGTGTACTAAGCAGGTTTTCTAATAAGCCTCGGGAGAACCATTGGAGGGCAGGGATGCGGGTGTTGAAATACATCAAAGGCACACTTGATTATGGCATCATCGATACCAAGGGCAACATCTTGACCAGATTCTATGACTCGGATTGGGTAGGAGATGTGGGCAAGAAGAGATTAGTGACAGGTTACTGTTTCACTTGAATCTGGAGCTGTGTCATGGGTTAGCAAGAAGCAACCCACAATTGCTCTTTCTTCTACCGAGGCTGAGTACAAATCAGCATGCTTTGCTTCTTGTGAGGCAGTGTGGTTGAGGAGGATTTTAGGGGACATGGGTGCAGTGTAGAACAAGCCTACGTAGTTATCATGTGACAATCAGAGTTGCATGGCGATTGCAAAGAACCCTGTGTTCCACGCTCGCACAAAACACATTGAGATTCAATATCACTTTGTACATGAGCTCATCATGGATGGAGAGGTCGACTTGGTGTACTCTCCAACTATAGAGAATGTTGTGGACATCTTCACAAAGGCTCTTTCTCCCTCTCAAAGGAGGACTGCTCCTACCGCAATGCCACTTGCATCGGTTTCTAGAAACCGTTGTTCCTAGAAACCGATGCAAGTGGCATTGCGGTAGGAGCAGTCCTCAGTGCATCTGGCCCTCCAAATGTGCCATGCTGCAATGCTAGCTAGGATCTCCCATGGAGACCGAGGAGTGAGTAGCCCTGAAAAGAGTGGTCGGAACATCCTCTAGAGAGCATGACTCCACAAGGTGTCATCGGATGTGAAGAGCTGGAAGAGACTTGCTAGAGAGGCATCTTCATCGACTTGGCATTGGACGGAAAAAGTAAGTTCACTTGCGGGTGGACATTGAGGGGGGGTGTTAGATATCAATGCTCCACTCTCATGTAACTACGTGGGAACCAGCTAACTCTACTTGTAAGCCCTCCATCTGAGGAGAAGGCATTTGAGTAGCTCAGTTATCCGGTAAGGTCCTAGTTTGTGGACACTAGATGGAGGACATGTGTGGCTTGATGGCTAGATGGAGTTGGCACACTACCAACTAGGCTACATGCAAGTGTGGGAAGGCATCCCATGGCTGATTGCATTGAGGGTAGGTGAAGCATTTCTCGGTGTGCAGCCCACTCTCGAGTTGCGGGACCTGTTTGGAGTTCCAGATGATCTCGGATGGCTTGGGCTGAACGAAGACCGTAGGTTAGTTGCTCTATTTTACACACCGGTTCTATCATGTGTCAATGGCCTATTTTGTGACTGACCCCCAGTCGACCGTTTTGGGCAGACTGGGTCGGCAGTCACCCAATTGAGCCCAACCGACTACGACTGGTGGCTATATAAGAGCAAGCCTGTGAAGCCCATTTTATCACTGGCTATACCAACCCTAATTCCTTAGCATCCAGCCTCTGTCCTCTACTGTTTCCAGCTTACCATCGAAGCTTCTTTCACAGGAGCCCATGGTTGGGAGGCAGCGCCATCTATTGTATCAGTTCTACAGTAATCAAATTTTTGATTCTCCATACTATCTGTTTTCTCTCTTGCATACGGGATTCTGTTATCTGTTGAGCACAGACGTTGTATTGTTTTCTTATGATATTGGTAAGATGTAGTGGGTGGAGCCTTTTATTGAAATGGGCAATCACATTGTTTCATTTATCACTCGCCACCACCATATTTTGGTTGTATTTCGACAGAGATCTCCAAAGTATCTCTTAAAGTATTCAGAAACACGCTTTACATATAATTTCATTATGCTAAAGCGTCTTTTTGAAGTGAAGAATCATTTGAGGCAGCTTGTAGTTTGTGAGGAGTGGGATGCATGGTGAGAGTGCACCTCAGTGGTAGGTATTCGATATAGGTCCATAGTTCTTGATGACACTTTTTGGGACACTATTGAGGCATTGTTGCAGGTTGTGCAGCCAATCATTCTTATGTTGAGGCTTCTTGATGGAGATGAGCCTTGGATTGGCAAGGTGTACGAGGAGATAGACAGGATGATTGAGAGAATCCTATCTCGAGTCTCTACAGAATTTGGATGGGGGTAGGAGACAGGAGCTATCTCGTCTTGCGACAGGCAGGTGGACAGAGTATCACTCTGCATTAGAGGCTGCTGCATTTGTGGTGGACCCAGAATTTCAAGGTAAAGGACAAGAGATAGATGCAAAGGTTGTGCAAGGTTGGGAGGATATCTTGAGGAGGCTTGTACCTGGTGGAGATGATAGGAGGAGGGTTCACGAAGACCTTTCCTTCTATCGACAAAAGAGAGGCCTCTTCGGTTTGCAGGATGCACAAAATGATAGGTTCAAGATATCCAGTGCACGATGGTGGGAGGATTATGGGGCAGATACACCATTGCTACAAAGATTGGCCATTCGAGTGCTTAGCCAGGGTGCTAGCTCCTCGTCCTGTGAGCGCTTATCGAGTGCTTAGCCAGGGTGCTAGCTCCTCGTCCTGTGAGTAGTTTTGGGAACATTGCAAGCAAGAAGAGGAACAGGCTTGGTGTCCAGAAGGCAAATGACCTTGTATTTGTTAATGCGAACTTGCGTTTACTTAACAAGTTCAGGGTTGAGTGTACTCCAGAGCCATTTATTCGATTTTCCCTTGATCTTGATGACAATGATGGTGAGGATCAGCCAGAGGGAGAGGATGATGTGGAGCAGCATGAGGATGAGCAGATTGAGGGATAGCTTGGATAGGAGGATGAGATCCCAGTGCCCACTTGCTGATGACTAGTCTTTGACTCACCAGTTACCTTGGCCCTTGAGGCTAGTTTTGTACTTGTCATACTTGATACTTTTGTCATATGTACATTGTACTCAGCAGCCAGCTTTTTGTATTTTTAGCTATTATATATCCTCATGCAATGTACTTTCTTTTCAGTTTCAATTTGGAGTCTGGACTGTGGAGTCTTTAAATTTTTAATGTTTAAGACTTTAAAGTTTAATCTTGGATATTTTAAATGTTTTGTCATTTTATGTCATATGTTGACATGTCATATGACGTGGCGTTCCCCAACATTCCCGATCTGCTCCTGTTCCCGTTCCCGCCACTCCCATTCTAGCATCCGACGTTCCCGAAATGTTCCCATTCTACGGTAACTATGATCCAAATAAGCAACAATATCATGCATTTGTTGTAGCCTTGTGACATCTACAAGAATTTATGCACATACTAGCGTACTAGATAAGAGAGGGCCCAGCCCTATGATGAGGGAGAGAAAGGCTCGGGAGCGATTGTACAGCATAAGAATGCAAAAGAAAAATGGCACTCTACTTGTGCTGTCACTATTTTAAACAACAATATCTTTTGATCCAAAAGTTGGATCAACTTGCATCAAACAGCAAAGTTGTAGTGTTTTGAAGGATCTACAACTCTCTAGTTGAATATAGTGGTAGATTCTGCATAGGTGAAAAGATATATAGTTTGCAAAATGGCTATCTACACACCAATCATCGAATTGTCCCTATTTTGGACAATAAATAACTCTGTACTATAAACTCGGATGACCAAGTTGTCAACAGAGAAAATGTAGCCCTTCCAAAGTTCTCTGACTCCTCTGTTGGGCATCGAGCCTAAATCCTTATGGATTTGCAAATACTTGCTATCGAAAATGGCATTCTGCTCACTTTTATTGTCAAATTTCTAGACAAAAAAAAAGCACTCTCTTCTCCAAAGTGGATGTTGTTGCTATCACTCGGCTGCTCTTTCTTTGCTCATGGGATGGAGCTACTGCTAGTGCTAGGATGCTCTTGTTCCTCTGCTCACATCTCTTCCTTTTGAAATAGCCTATACCGGTAATGGGGAAATACTGTCTAGATTTCTAAATGTCTATAGACTTGTCGTCTTTACCTCATGATCTATAAAGTCCCCTACAATGCTAACCTCCATGTCGGTAGTAATAAGCTACTTGTTGCCAAAGATATCGAGATGTCAGATCTTGACTTTTCAAGATATGGTGAAACCTTCTTTGAGGTGGTCTTCACTGGTGGCCGCAACCAACCTGGGACGACAAAGATAGAATGGGGGGAAGGACAGCCATATTCCATCTCAAACTGTGAAGATTCACAGCATAGGATTCTACCACATGTGCTTTGATACTAGAGAGGAAGAATGTAAGTGCTCTTTCTGCGAGTTGCTGCTGCATCGGCACTTGGTAGAAACATAGACCTCCCTCTGTCTGATGTTCGTTAGCTTGCTGACACTAACTGTCGATAAAGGCCTGCAACATGTTTGAACAGTAATTTGTGCCACTCCTGCCAACCAGCATTAGACCCAACAAATCAAAGAGCACACGAACACAAGCAATAACTTCCCAAATCATGCTGCATATGATAGGAATGGTTTCTACAAACAGACGCCTTGTAGAGGAACACAGAGTATCACCTAGTTCCCACTAGTTCTAGCCAAAGCACCATCTCAGGGCCTCCAATGATGATGCATGAGTGACAGATAGATTTGCCATCAATCCTTGAGAAAACAAGCTGCTCTTACAGCTGCCATGTCTACCCACTTCATGTTCCTCCTCCACAGAAGGCACTAATGCAGAGAAATCACAGCTTTGCTTGGTTCTCTCGGTTCTTCCTGAAGCTCCCATCGGGCTGCTCCTCTCTAACCTTGCTGGCCACACTCACCATGATCTCACCAAGTTCTCCTTGGCTTTGATACCAGTTGAGGGGGAAGAGGGAGCACTCAGGAAGGGATGAGAGACACCGTATATGGTGGAGCAAAGCTACTCCAGCTTATTCCTCTATCATATATATATGAGTATACATGGGCACTATACAAGTGGGTGGGCGCACTGCCCTTTACCCCAACAATAGGGTATAGGGTATAGGGTTTAGTTTTTAGGGTATAGGTTTTAGGGTTTAAGTTATAGGAAATATTGTTTACAGTATAGGAATTTGGGTTTAGGCTATAGGGATTAGCATTTAGGATTTAGGGTATGGGGTAGAGTTACAAAATTAGCCATGCTACAAATATTTCTTGAGTTTGCTACATATTTTGATTTCTACCATAGCCTCCAGATCGGCATCCTCTACCTCTGCCTCTACCTCTTCCAGCATTTGAGTAGAAGACAGTTTCTTTTGAAGTTCCTCTTGAAGAAGATGCACCACCATTTCTCTGCTCTTCAAAAATTAGAAGAGCAAACAACTCCTCAAAATCAGGAAATTTTTCATGGACGGAAATGGATGTCTGGAACTGTGAATAATCCTTTCCTAGATCATTCAAGGTCACAAAAACCAAATCATCATCTTCCACTAGCGACCCAATGCTGTTGTAGTAGGTAAAGACTGTGAAAGAGTGCGCTGTTTCAGAATGCAGAATTAGAAGGTAGTTTCTTTATGATTGATCTATTAAATTGCACTAGAGGTGGTAATTGAGTCCAAGAACATGATATGCTCTATGTTAAAGCTGAAATCATAAGTGATGGATGTTGGAATGAAAGAATCTGAGGAGATGCATACAATATGGCATGTATCTTTGCATGATGCTGGAGATGTGAGAGTGTCATACAAAGAGCTTACCTACAAATCTCTAGGTGGCAGTTGAACTCTTGCTATGTATCCACATCATTTATATGGATGGTGAATCCAGTGGCTCAGAACAGAGCCTTGATGATGAGTTGGGTATTCCTTCTGTTGTTACACTTGAAGTAAAAAAGACAAGGGATGTTTTAATAGCATCTGGTAGTGAGCCTATTTGGCACATGTCTACTAGAGCTAGGTATCCTATGGATAGGCTAAAATATGATGGATTTACAGCCATTCACTATGCCTATATGGTCAAAGTGATACATGAACCAGAACCCACTTCTTTTGAGCAAGCTATGGGAAAAGAAAAATGGGAGAATGCCATGGATGAAGAAATGGATGCCTTGGAAGCAAATGCTACATGGGAATTGGTGCCTTTGCCTAAAGACAAGAATGCAATTGGCTGCAAGTGGGTTTATAAGGTGAAGCACAATGCAGATGGTTCTATGACCAGATACAAGGCAAGATTAGTTGTCAAGGGGGATGCACAGACATATGGCATTGATTATGAAGAAACATTCAGTCCGGTTGCAAGGATGGCAATGGTAAGAGTAGTCATTTCTATGGTTGCATCAAAGGGATGGTCTTTACATCAGATGGATGTAAAGAATGCCTTTTTGCATGGCGATTTTCAAGAAGAGGTCTATATGGAGCAGCCACCAGGTTATGTCCATGATGTTCATCCTGAGTTTGTTTGTAGGTTGAAGAAAGCCTTGTATGGCTTGAAGCAAGCACCCAGAGCATGGTTTGACAAGATAAGATAGTATCTTGTCACTATTGGCTTTCCGAATGTCCAAGGAAAATTTCTCACTTTATGTGAGAAAAACAAAGAAAGGCATTATGCTGCTTGTCATTTATGTTGATGATTTGATCATCACAGGTGATAGTGATGAAGATATCCTTCATGTGAAAATATTATTGAAGCAGAAGTTTGAGATGAAGGATTTGGGAGAGCTGTGTTACTTCTTGAGCATTGAGGTGATTAGATCCACAAGTGGGATATGGCTCTTGCAGAGGAAATATGGATTGGACATGCTGTCCAAATATGGGATGACAAGCTGTAAGCCTATTTCAATTCCTTTGGAGTAGAATGTGAAGCTGAGCGTAGATGCAGGTGAGCTTTTGGAAGACCTACTATGTACACACGCATAGTAGGAAGTCTAATTTATATGACTATTACCAGGCTAGATTTGAGCTATGCTGGTGGGTTAGTAAGTCAGTTTATGTAGGCTCCAAGGAAACTACATTTGGATGCAGCTAGAGGCATCTAGAGGCATACTGAGGTATGTGAAGTCCACATTGTAGTATGGACTATTTTATGAGATTGGGGTTCAGATACAGTTGCATGGATACACTGATGCTGATTGGACTGCTAGTATTTCTTATAAACGATCTACTAGTGGATATGTGTGAATCTCTTTTGGGAGTGCTGCAAACACTTGGAGCAACAAGAAATAGCCTACAGTTGCCTTGTCAAGCACAAAGGCTAAGTACAGGGGTGCAGCAATGACTGCATGTGAGGCAGCATGGTTGCATAAGCTACTTTATGATATGGATTAGTCTACAGATGGGCCAGTTGTCATTTATTGTGACAACATGAGTAGTATACACTTGGCAAATAACCCAGTCTATCATGCTAGAACAAAGCACACTGAGGTGCATTATCACTATGTGTGGGAGAAGGTTCTAGTAGGTTTTATTGATCTAGTTTATGTCAGCATAGAGGATCAAGTAGCTGACATATTCACGAAGGCATTGGGTGTAGAGAGGCTGTGCAAGTTCAGAGACCTGCTTGGTGTGCAGGAATTGGGATTGAGCTCGAGGGGGAGTGTTGACATATGGAGCTCCACTCATGATATGCCAGGGTGAACATTGTGCATTTCTGTCACCGACTTGTTAGCTGCAGATGCGGTTGGTACACTGCCCATGAATAATAGCTGGATGACAGCTATCTTTATGTACTCTAGTTAGTGGCTCAGTTAGTATGCCACCTTAGTTAGCTGAGTTTGGTTTGAGACCCACATATAGGGTTCACCTATTCTTTTATACTAAGAGTTCTTTTGGCTTTCACAACTAAGAAGAGGAAAATTGTTTTCAGCCTCCACCTTTATGTATATTCCCCCATTGTGTATGTGAGAAAGCTGCAAGTGAGACTCCTTCCTTCTCTCCCACTCTCTTCACACATGGTCTATCGAGGATGCAGAGGATATTGAGTCATTACTTACTACCTTTCCTTTTCTATTTGATAATGATTCTACTTCTGATGTCATTACTACTCCTTCATCTGATGGCATCACTACTACTCCATCTGCAGAGCAATGTGTTGACCATCTTGATATGCATCCTACACACATGCGCGCTTCTAATGATAGTGTTGATATTTATGTTGATCTACCTATTGATTTTAAACATGGTTCTCCTCATGATTGTTTTGATGACTTTGTTGACATCATTGATCATGCAATGGTTGCTCATGAAGACCCTACTTCTTACATAGAAGCTATCTCTTCTGCACAAAAGGGTCAATGGCAAAAGGCCATGGAAGCTAAATATGATTCTTTAATCTCTAAAGGTACATGGTGAACTACCTCTTGGTGATAGTCCTATCAAATGTAAGTTGGTTTATAAAACCACAACCAAAGCCGATGATTCTTTTGACAAGTTTAAAGCTCATCTTGTTGCAAAAGTATACTCACAAATTGCAGGAGTTGATTATCATGATACATTTTCACCCGTCATTCATAGTATAAGCATTCGGGTACTCTTGGCTTTTGCTTCTCAATTTGATTTGGAGATTCATCAAATGGATGTGAAAACTTCTTTCCTTTATGGAGATCTTAAAGAGGAGATCTATATGGAGCAGCCAAAAGGTTTCATACTTCCTGGTCAAGACCATCTTGTTTGTCGCCTTCATCATGCTCTTTATGGTCTAAAATAAGCTTCCCATTCTTGGTACATGAAAATTGATCAGTTTCTCACATATCAAGGTTTCAACTCTTGTTTCTCTCGCCCAAACTTATATGTCAAATGTGATGGTGCTATTTTTGTCATCCTTGCTCTTTATGTGGAAGACACCATACTTGTCTCCAACAATCTCTTTTTTCTGCAACATGTTAAAAGAAAATTTTATCCTCAGCATTTGATATGGTTGATCTTGGTGGCATTCATTCATGCCTTGGTATTCAAGTTCAACGATATCATCATAAGGGAATTCTGCTACTTTGACAAACAAAATTCATTCAAGATGCAGTTCAAAAGTTTGGCTTGATGAATGCTTACCACTCTTTGTCTTGTGAGCTCTATCAAAAATACAGGATCGACTCATGATTTTAAGGCTTTACATCAACCCTATGCCAATCTTGTTGGTTGCCTATAATTTGTTGGGCTGAACACTCGACCATATATTCTTTTTACTGCCAATTTTCTAGGTCAATATCTGGCTACTCCCTCAATGAAACATTGGTCTGCAGTAGCAAAACGTGTTCTAAAGTATTTGAAAGGCACTTCCAACATTGGATTAGTTTATCGGCATCATACAGAATCATCTTTCATGATGTCTCTTGATCTTTTGGGATATACAAATGCAGACTGAGAAAGCTCTAACTTGCACTAGGTCTCACCTATATATGTGTAACTTGTGATCAATATCAATCACTCTTTGGGAGTCTATTTTGTGTGTCTATCATCTCTTCTTCTTCTCTCTCAACATTACCTTGGATAGAGGTATGAAAAGCTTCTTCTCCTTCTTCGTAAAAGCTTCTTCTCCTTCTTCTCTTGTGGCTTCCTTCTTCACCTGAGATGTAAGCTGCTTGGAGATGAGTTCCTCTTGGAGATGGGGATACAACTTGAAAGAAATGCAAGCGTGGTGGAGTGAGGAAATTAAGGAAATGTAGATTTTAAAACAAATCAACATATCTATTGATGCATCTATACTGTATATTAGATGTGTCTATAGATGCATTTGATAGTACAAACACACTAATAGATGTGCTAATAGTCGTGTAGTTTTGGGGTCAAGTGAGCAGACTATAAAACATGGAGAGAGTATTCCATGGAGAGGTGCATTGGAGAAGGCTCCATGCATGATGTTGTACTTCTTGGAGTTGTTGTGTCCAATTTCTAGACATGTGGTGGACTTAGGTGCTAGGACTGGTTCTATGTAAAAAGCATGTGTGCATTCTGGGAGAGCATGCTTATCTATTGAGAATGATCCTGACATTTGCAATTCTATATTGCAACCATTTTTGGATGGACAGAAATGAAAGGGAAATGTGTTAAGCAACTATGGGACTCTAAATGATTTCGAAGATGTGGAAATGGTTGTTAATCTTCCAGATGACTAGTAAGTATGTTACTCTCGTCTTTTATCTTTTTAAACCTATATGCAAGCAATGATTAGTAATTAAATGCACATGTACCTAGAAGACCATTTTTTGCATGTGTGGCTGACAAGATTAATGTGACATGCATTGATAACTATGCCATCTCCTCTTATCTTCACTTTGCTCCATCTCTCCAATAGTTTCGATCTTCTTTTCTTTTCTCTAACACCACATCCTTATCTGCATCTAGATAACATCATCACTGCCATCATCCCCCCCCTTACTGCACCTGTGCAAGAGCCATAAACAAATCACCACGACTAGCCATGGACATAAAAAATCAAGGTATTCATATATCCCACTTTGGAATCTGCTATATTTGTGGGCAGTAGTGTTTTCTTGATCTGTGATTGTCTAGAACTCACTTTTCCTTATATCCTAGTCCTTGCTCCATAGAGGATAGGAGTCTTTCCCAGAAAATGTGATTTAGGGCCCTCTTTGCATAAAAACACCCCATATCACATTTATGGTCAAAACATGCTATGTGTGCCAAGATTTGCTAAAAAACGTGATTTGGAGCAATTGTCTTGAAAAAACTAGAAATTTGCATTTTTGAGCAAATTGGTATGCAAGAGTTTATACAAAAAGTACTAACCTTATTAGTATGTAGATAACATGAGCTTGATGGGTGTTAGCTTGATGGGTTGAGCTAAAGATGTAGCGGATCAGTGTGATAGAGCTATTGAGGTTTTGGGTGACAGTTTGATGGGTGTCAACTTAATGGGTTAAGCTAGAGCTATAGTGGGTCTAGAGCTATATTGGGTCAACGTGATAGAGTTGGTGAGGTTGGATAGCACAAGCCTATAGGGAGGAAGATGAAACTTGAGATGGAGATGACAAGGGGGATGATTAAGTCTGGCGGCTTGCTCTAAAAATAGGTGCAAGCAATCACTAAATTCTTAACTTAATAGTACCTTGAAGATTATTTTTGGCATGTGTGGTTGAAAGTGTGACTTGCATAGATATCTGTGCCATCACCTCTTATCTTCACTTTTCTCCATCCAATCAATAGTTTTGATCTTCATCTTCTCCTACACCGTAGCCTCAGATTTCTTCCTCATCTTCATTTGGACAACACTTTAGCCTTAGCTTGTCTCCCACCATCATCCTTGCCTAGCTACACTTGTGCAAAAGCTATGGAGAGAAAGGATACAGGTACTTAAATTCACCATAGTCTTGATCTACATTTCCAAGTGTTTTCTTGATCTATCCAATTCCACTACATCAGATCTTAGGCATTTGCTTCATCTTTTGCATGATCTAAGACCCCTTTCTTTAAGATTTACTTGAAATTTTATAGACCTGATGCTTTATATGGAACCTGGAGATTAATACTTTGTAGCCAAGGGATTTTCTTGAAAACTTGATTTGAGTCTTATATAGCTTAGGAACACCCATATCATGTTAATGGGCAAACTTTGCTTCTATTGCACCTAGTCCCATGCATTTGATTGATCCAATTTTGGGTACAAAGTAGTATTTACATAAATAGAAGTATTTGCTAGAAAATGTGATATTTAGTTAGAAAGACCCTCATATCACGTTTATGTGCAAACTTTCAAACAGAGGGGCTAACCATTCAGGTGATGCAGCAAGACCAGTTAGGAAGACAATTGACCTACTAGCTTATGCTTTAGGGGAGAAGGAATCTCCTCGTGAGAATTTCTTTTTGGGTGCTTCTGTTTCATTTAGCTACATGTGTAGGACTCAAATTTAATTTTTGATGATGGAGTTAAGAGAAGAAAGCCCAATGAGAAGGGTTCAGACAAAGGTGGATAGGCAGTTGCTAAGGGAAAGGAGAAGGAGGAAAAAAATTCACCCCAACTATAGCTCTTTGAATTTTTACAAAAGTCTGAATGTCAACAAATATAGTATCACAAATGTAACCATGAGATGTTCAATAAGGAGATGGATTTGTAGTCTCTTCTGGCACAACACAAGGATTTTCTTGGAGAGGTGTATGAGTCCTTCAACAAGCTGATAGTTGAAGGATCTAAAGTTGTCAACAGTAAGACTTTTGTACATATCAAGGACATTATTGAAAATGACAGTATCAAGTATCAAATGCACAAGCTCTTTGATAGCTTTGAAGCCTTACCATAAAGGAATCTGCACTATACACAAGGGCAATTGCATAATACTTGAAGAGTCACTTGCATTTGCCATGTATGTACACTATGTTGATGGATCAGTTGAGGACACAAAGGATAGTGATGAGGAAGAGGAAACCGAAGATAAGTCAAATCTACCAGATGTGGAAGAGAAGATTGACCCAAAAGAGGAGGAGCTTGCAATTGCAGCATTGGATCTAGTGGCCTTAAAAATGATATGTTAAGAGATGCTGTCCTAGTGGATGACATTGAGGCTGAAATCTCCAACCTCACTGTGCC
Source organism: Dipteris shenzhenensis (assembly GCF_047967505.1). Classification (NCBI taxonomy): domain Eukaryota; kingdom Viridiplantae; phylum Streptophyta; class Polypodiopsida; order Gleicheniales; family Dipteridaceae; genus Dipteris; species Dipteris shenzhenensis. The sequence goes on along the minus strand of NC_141602.1, from coordinate 59,953,855 downwards.
CAATCTTCCCTCTTTCAATATTGAGGGAAAAGACTATGTCTAGTTGTATGACATATAGTGCCTTTTCAATTTGAGAGAGGATTATGCAATTGCCCTTATTGCACAATCTTGCAGGGTCGATAAGGAAGTAATGATTGATGAACGATCCTTTGTTAGAGCTGGAGGACAAATTCAATCCTTCAGAAGAATTGTCCATTTGTTTTGAGCAAGCCAAAATGTATGAAGAGGTGGATGAGACAGTCTTCAAAACGCAAGCATGAATGAACCTCATAATAGCAAGCTTGGATATCAGTCAAAGCTCTGAGGGGAAGGAAGAGATGGGTATCTCCTTGTTTAACGATGATATACTCGAGAAAGATGAGGATATTGAGGTAAAGCACCTACCTTTCTTGAACTTGGAGTTTAGATATGAAATTTAATGGTCTATTTTAAATCTAAGTGTGTTTTGTGTATGGCAGGTGTTCGTTGAAGATGCCATATTCCTCTTGAGGGTAGCTGGAAGTAGAATTCATAGGCTTGGTAAACTATCAAGCCTTTCTCATTATATCAAAGACCTATCGATTGCAAAGATATTCATTTTTAGCAAATTTCTTAGCAACGATGGAGTTGCTATTACTTATTTTGTCAAGTGTTTGTAAAAGTTTTGGGTGGTCATCTGATATTGTGGCAAACAAATAAGATCATTCTGATAGAGAAGTAGTCTGCTTTAATAATTTTTGGGTGTTATGATGGAAAGCAAGGCTCAAGAGCTAGTTACTTTTTGACATATACTACCTGGGCACTAGCTTGTGGTGTAAAGGATCCCTCTCCTTGGAGGGTTATGGAAAGCATAACCTCATAAAGAATCAAGAGCCTTCTTTGGTGGCCCTTCCCGACAAAATAGATGGAGCATTTTTGTTTTCTTTGGATGAGACAAAAATCTTCTAGCCTTTACTCCACCAATAGATGGCTTGATAGGGACATTTTTCCCATTTCTAGCTTTTTAAAGATACTTTGTAATATGTACATCTCCTCCATGGAGACAATTTCCGATAGCACTACTTCTAATGATTGTAGTGCCTCTTTTCTTCTACTCTTACGGTGAAGTTTCCATGCAACAAACACAATCATTCATGCATGCATGGATGCACTTGTAATCCAACCCTCCAAGAGAGGTCACATACTACGTCACCATATCTCTTCAGGTAAGTAATTTATTCTCCCTTGCAAGCATTTTAGACAATAACCTACATATGAAGACCATAAATGAGAAAAATTATTTCAGTAATTGATCCATTAGCACAATTCACCATGTTTGCAAAACAAAAAGCTTACTTGAGTAATGCATTCAAACTTGCATTGCTCCATCCATAAATGATATGCAAGTTTAGTAGCTCAAGGGAGGCATGTAGAACAGAGAATGTGCATCCTTCAAATACTAGAATTGATGCTACAGTAAAAAGATCATCCTACTCCATGATATCATCCCTACTTGACGACTGATGAACAAATAAATGTCACACCATATCATCGAACACCTCCTCCTCCATGGCCTTGTGAGGTAATGGTAGAAGGTTATTATCACCATCACTATATGCATCCATAACGGTCCCTCTTGAAGATCCCACCTCATATTGCACATGCTTCACCTCCTCATTCACGACGAGGATAGGGCAACATATGTGGGTGTGGCACTACATCCTGTATCAAATTAGGAAAGGATCATATGTCAAACACTTGAACACCCATAGGTATCTCAATTAGCCTCAACCTCTGTACTTTGTGAATGAGTGTAATTCTACATGCATGATGCATGTTCCCTCGACATCAATCACACATACATTTGAATTTTTGCTCCAACCATATTTCTCGATGGTGGATATAGAGAGATTCATACTCACTGGAGGTGCTTGTTGAAGATGAAGACATCCTACAAATAATAACAACTCAAATGAAAGTTCAAAAATGTTAGTGCTTGCAATTTGTGGTGCTGTAGATGTACACTCGGTCTCTACTTCTTTTGTAGTATGTAGTGCTTTCGCAGTAGACTCAGTATCCTCTTCCTTAAATGCAAGCGGAGGCGGTGGCAACTCTTTTGATGCTTCCAGTGGAGGCTATGGTGCTGTAGGTGTACATTGGGTCTCTACTTCTTCTGTAGTATGCAGTGCTTTCATAGTAGACTCAGTCTCCTCTTCCTTAAAGGGAAGCTCTGGTATTGCTTCAGTTGCACGTTGTATTCTAATGGCAGCAATTAGGTCTCGAATGATTTCAGCCCTAAACAATTGTATATCCTCCTCTGAATATTTGAGCTCCAAAGAGTCTTCCGATGAGATTTGTGGCTTAAGTGAGAACATTTCTTTGAAAATCAACATGCAGTTGTAGGCAACTCTCCACCCACAACTATGCCCATCTTCCTGCTCTACTACTAAATGCTTTTGGAAGTCTACCGAGTCTTTGTACTGTCCTGTTTCTCTGATAGCAGATACCAACTTCTCAATCGACCTGCTCATCGTGACATATTAAAAAAACTTAGTGTATCTATCACATAAGGTACATAATATAGAAGTAACAACAGATTAATAGAATACTTACGTTTGCACTGAGCCATGAAAGCCTACAATCGAGTTAACAAACCAACAATAGTTGTCTTCAAGGTTCCAAACCACCAGACTCCAATGTTCCCTACACGAATAATTAAGAACCATTATTATTTAACACAATGTTGCCAGTATAAGATGAAAATAAAGGTTGCCATGATACTTACATCTCATGATATGCCATAAATAGGACTCGCACGCCATGTAAATGTAAAGGCTGTAATAATTTACAAACATCGGCTATTGTCTTTCTGCTATCGCTAAGTATAGGAGAAAGGAGGGAATCCAACATATACGCACGATTTTGTACGACTCTACCAAATCGTGAGATAACTATACTGCACCAACAAATGAATGAATATTAGCTTATTAGATTTAATCAAAATAAATGAATATTAGCTTATTAGCTTATTAGATTAAATCAAAATATTGAATTATCAAGTAGAGAAAAAGTTTGTATCAAACCTGAGAATGGCTATCATAACGTTGTTATTGACCTCATTTGAAGCTCTAGAGAGAATTGAAATCTCTTCTCCCCCAAATTCAAGATACTGAGGTCTATGTAGAATTATAACCCTAACATTAAAAGAGCTTCCCAATTCTTTTAATGAAGCCATGTTTGTAGAGTTGAGGTCATCTATCCTCTTTGACTCTTTGATGGCAAATGTACACATCCCAAATAAAGGCTTAAACAAGCAGATAAGGTTTCATACATGCTTTCATTAGTGTAAGTCTCTCCTCTGCTTGGAGCAAAAATTTAAAAACGTTTCATACACGCTTTCATTAGAGTGAGTCTCTCCTTCTCTTAGATGAAAAATTTAAAAAGTTATGAGATTTACACATCCCAAATAAAAATAATGGTTTAAATAATCATAGAAGTATAAAGATAGCATGCATTCATTAGACAAGTTATGAGATTTACACATCCCAAATAAAATTAATGGTTTAAATAATTATAAAAGTATAAAGATAGCATGCTTTCATTAAACTCATTCTCTTCTCCTTTTGGAAGAAAATATAAAAAAGTTATGAGATTTATACATCCCAATTAAAGGCTGGAACAAGTATACAAGTATAAAGATAAGGTTTTATACATGCTGCAATGTAGTCATATTTTCATGTTGTTTCCCAATGGTAGTAATTAGATGCTGAATACTCTCAGCCCGAAATGCTAGCAGATCAGCTTCTGTATATGATTCCATTTTGACTGGTAACTCCAAATCAAAAATCTCTCTAAGAAACAACATGCAGTTGTAGGCGACTCTCCACCCATAGCTGTGTCCATCTTTTTGCTCCACTGGCAGACGTCTTTTGAATTCTACTTGATCTTGTTGCTCCGTGGTTGTTCTGACAGCATATACTAACCAATATGCAGCACTGTCCAGCATGACATATGAAATATATTAATATGTCATGATCATAAGATACAAAATAAGAAAGTATCAAAAATATTAAGAGAATAATTACCTTGGGGAGTTGGTTTGATAGCCTTCTATTGAATTCACAAACCATAAATGGTTGAGTTCAAGGTCCCAGAAGATCATACTCCAATGTGAGCTACACGACCAGAATAAAAATGATTATTGTTTTACACAAACTTGCCAAAGAAATAGTAAAAATAAGGTTAGAGTTGATACTTACGCCTCATGATAAGGCATTAGGATGACTCGCACCCCATCTAAATTCAAAGGGCTTAACCAGGTATAAACATCTTCTATAGTCTTTTGAGGAGAGCTAAGAATAGAAGAAAGGAGAGCATCGAGCATGTAGACACGATGCTGCACTGTACTAGGAAGTTGAGAAATAACTACACTGCACCAAGAAATAAACAAACATTAGCTCATAGAATTGATTTGCATTCTACACTAGGAAACTGATATATATAACTGAACTGTGAATAAATAAACAAATGTTAGCTTATTGAAGTAGCAATAAATAAATAAACATTACCTGAGAATGGCCAAGATAACATTGTCATTAACCTCTTTTAAAGGATTGGAGAGGATTGAAACCTCCTCTCTACCAAAGCTTAAATACTGAGGTTCTCGTTTCAAAACGAAACTTGAAATGAGCTCTCCATTTTATCTAATGCAGCTAAATTTGATTTTTCAATCAAATTTAGAGGTGGTTGCATTGTCGAAGTAGAAGGGAGTGCATCCGTATTGACTTCATCCATTTCTTCTCCCTCTATTGCCTGTAAACAAATATGAGAGATTAGATTCATTATCTTTAAATTTAAATCTTATTTAAAAAATTGTATTTAGTTGAGAAATAGAGAGTTCATACCGCTAAGTATTGTCGTAGTGGCCTTTTTTCATAACCCTGCGAGCCATAATTATCAAAGAGGGCATCATCATATTTGTCTTCATCCACCATCCTCTCTGTGAATGGGTCATGTAAGTCCATCTTTTCATCATCAACAACTGGGACATTATGATCTTCAAGGTAATCATCCATGTCATCGGTGTCCTTGTGGTCTATCTCTTTTTCATAGCCTGTGGTTAGATCTTCTTGAAGCTGGAAATAGGCCATGAAATGCTTATTTTCAATAATATTGGTGGAGTTGCCTTTTCTTAGGAGATCCTCAAATAAATATCCCATCCTGCACAAGGTGACCTCCGAACCTACCGGCAGCAAATTCTCCATCATGGTAAGCAAGAGACTCCCACTTTTTGCAGGACTTCCATAGTTGTTTTTTTGATAATGTATGGACCTGGGAATATCTTGCTCTTCTAGCATCAATCTCAAATTATTTGAATTCCCTCTTATGTTCTTTTGTAAGGAGTGATCAGGGTTGGGACTCCGCATACACAGAAAGAATGATTCAAGAGTTTGAATCGCTATGCCACATTCTCTCTTGCCTCTCTTCGCTGCATAAACACCACTATAGATCTTCAAATCTGATGAATATGCTCGCTCTAGAGTAACCTGCATGGCTTCTTTGTCTTTTTTATCAACAAATATGACAATGTTACAAATCGCCACTTTGCTAATGGTGGTATATACTATTCTATCAATGAAGTTATGGATATCATCGCTAGAAACTTCATTGATAAAGAATAGTTGTGGCTTATCCCATGCTGACTCATTCTTAAAGAAGTCATCTTCTGAGACTCCCCTGAAGTTGACAAGCTTTCCAGACTCTGCCGTAACCTCTACATTGAATTGAAAGCTTTGGTGCATATCTGTCGGCATTCTTATCTCGCTGATTAATCTTTCCACATATGCAACCACCTGTTGTGGGATCTCTTTTCTCATATAAGAGGTTACTATTTCCGACCCATCTTCATCCTTTTTAATCCACCTGTTTGCCCATAGCTTTACCTTGGTTGTTGACAAAGAAGCTATATGCTTCACCACATTATAGTCAATGTTACAATGAGTAAGTGGAATTTGTTTCTCTGACAGCAAATACTTGATGGCACTATGCATTGCATCACGCCTCACCTGTACATTGATGCATTCTTCCATGCAGTGGTCTTTGTCTTTTTTTCCAAAAAACCATTCTTTCTTTAAAATTTTTTGTGCTGCCATGGATGCATACTTATCAGGTAAGTACTTTACAGGCCTCCACATCCTTGCCGTCAACTCCTTCTTATCCATTACCTTTGACTTGCCGGAGATAAACAAGGGAGCTTCATAGGTCAGCTGTCCATGCTCACAAGCAATGCACGTTTCAAGCATCTCATTGAACACTTCAACAGGACGAAATATGATAGAAGTATAGTCGGCATATCTGTCCCTCACCACCTTGAGGCTTGTCATACTTTCTTCCCGCTCTTGGGTTCCCCTAGGCACAACTGCACTCAAAGAAGTATAAAAGTTTGTGAGTGTGTCGGCGTCTGCTTTTGTGACCTTTTGCTTCAAATCAGGATTTGGAGAACCAAATGTTGTCCATATCACCCTTGCCTTCTGTAAGACCTCTGATGTTGAGGATATCTTACGCTTTCCATGGACATAATGATTAAGTCTTTCGGACTCAATCAAATACTTAATCTCATGCTTGAATATACAGATCGTTGCAGGATAATAATGGAATGAGCTTATCTTTACAAATTGTTCTGGAGTGAGCCTTTTGCCCTCCTTTGCTTCCCTTGCGATCTGATTACAAGCATAAGCCCAATGTTGACCATCAATGGGCTGGAATCTGCAATGAAGGAGAAATTCCTTCTTGACTTCCTTTAGCATATTCTCTCCTTGTGCCTCTTCGCCTTATTCATGTGGAATATTTTTTAGAGTGTTTTTAAAGAATTGACTGAAGATCTCCTCGAAATGTGTAGGCCCTGTAAATGTTATTTGATCCAGAAAACTATTTTTGGTTGGACAAAACATTATTGGGCGCAAGACCACATTACTTGCCACAGGTTTCTTACCATCTGTCAAAGCCTCGTATATTTGCATTGCATAGGATATATCAAGGCTTCGGCTATTAGTAAACAGAGCTGCAGCTTCCACATCTTTGGCATTCACAAACCACGTCCTTTGACCCCAGATATATCCCACATCATCATTTGTAACTGCTTCATTAAGACGCAGATTAAGATTTTTAATTGATGTGAGTTCATCTTGATCATCTTCAGCCTGGGATTCTGAGTCTTCTTCATCTTTCTCTTTTTTTGACCGTTTTTCATCCACATTATCTTTCTCTACAGTGGGACGATGTCTTTTCTTACTGCTTGGAACCGTGGCTCTTGCAGTACTAGCCTTTTGCATTTCACGTCGTGGTTTGCTAGCAAGAGCTTCTAGCATAACTGCAGTGGATCGACCTTGATCTTCTTCAATTTTTGCTAATTCCCATGCACTCAAGGCTTGTTTTTCATCATCCTTAGTTACATCCACCATTTCTGGCTCTAGAAGTTTGCGCTCATGTTCTACAAGAGGTTTGTGACAGTGTGCCTGTTCTTCTTGTCCCTGCATTGAAGTCTGAGCTTTTTGATCTCCTTCATGTGATGATTCTTGCATATGGAGAGCATATTCTGCATCTTGAAAGTATTCAAACATTATCTTTGCATGCATCCTTTTTGCCACCACACTAGGAAATTGCTCCCAAGTATATGAAAGAGTCTCCAATGCCCTTTGCAGCTGTGGAAACTTTGATGGTTGAGGAGGAGGCATCACAAAGGTCTTTGCGTCTCTCCTTGACACAATAAAATGCATACCGCCAACTTCAGGATCTGAACTCTTTGTTAAAATATCCACAAAGGTGTCTTTCGCTGAATTATTATGCCTACTACAAGGCTTGAAGTCATATCTTTTTTGAAGAAAGTAGCATCCCATGGATCTTCAACACCATTGAACTCCCTTTTTGACATAAGTAGAAAGAGTCTCTTTTCCTTTTGATGAAGAAACCAAGCTCTTCTACCCATGTGATATCGAGTCCACCTACCAAAGCCATTGGGGCTATATTCCTTTCCTTTGAAATTCAAAGTGACATCAGAAACCCATTCTCTGATCTCAGAGTCATCTAGCATAGCCATCACATTAGCTGATTGCTCCATAATCCTACAAGAAAAGATAATGAAGAATTTAGATACATACAAGTAAAGTACAATATACAACCCTTGATACAATAAATGTGGAAAATAGCCCAAAAGGCTTTACAAGGCTTCATATGGCAATAAATGTGGGAAATAGCCTAAAAGGCTTTACAAGGCTTAAATATTTGTACAAATGTAAAAGAATTAGCCAATAAAGCTTTACAAGTAATATAAAATGTCATCTAGTGATAAAGCTTCAATCTTCGTGAAGATTCATGTAATATGTCCATCCATTGATATCTGAGCCCTGATACCCAACTGGTGCAATCTATCCACTAAAAACTATTCCACTGATATCCACTTATGCAACCCACATGATATCCACTTATGCATCCCACTGATACTCGTTAATTAGTGAATGGTCGGGATGGTCGGGTTTATTACAAGGCGCTTCATATGACAATAAATGTAAAAAATAGCATAAAAGGCTTTACAAGGATTTTTATGACAATAAATGAGCTTAAATATTTATACAAATGCAATAAAAATAACCAATAATCATCAAGCTCCAATATGTGCCATGACATGTAATCTGTCCACTGATATATGCAATCTGTCCACTGATATCTGCTCATGCAATCTGTCCACTGATATCTGCTCATGCAATCTGCCCACTGATAAACTTCTTGGTAAATGGTAAAAGGTCTTATTTAATAGCATGTTATGAGTGTTAAACCGCATGTGAGCGAAGGGACTGACAACGATTAGGAACTAGTTAGAAAAATTTGAGCATGGCTTCGATTGGCAACTTGGAGAATTGTCTCTCCTCTAAGGCAATCTAATCTATGCTAAACTATGCTAAACCAACCGTCGAAGCGAAGAAAAGCAATAAATAATTTCTTTTTCTGTGTTCATTTTAATGTGCTGGGGTTTAAGAGGCTTAAATATGCAAAAGAAGGGGTTGTGATGTAGAGGCTAAACCTGCATGTGATATAAATAAAGAACAAGTATCTAAAGAAAAGTTAACATTTTTCAATTTAAAAGATGAATATATATAAAAACATTATCTCACCTTCAAAACAAACCATAAATTCACTCTTTTATAATTTTTTAAAAGTATAATATAAAAGATGTAAATATATAAAACTCTCTTTACTTTCTCTCTCTCTCTCTCTCTCTCTCTCTCTCTCTCTACTCCTAAATCTCTTTGTAGCCATAGTCAAGACACCTCATTCTCTCTCTTAATCTCTCTCTCTCTCTCTCTATAACTCTTAAGTATTTTTCATTCCTCTCTCTCTCTCCCTCTCTCCCTCTCTCTCTTTCTCTCTCCCTCTCTCTCTTTCTCTCTCTCTCCCTCTCTCTCCCTACTCTCTCTCTCCCTCAAGCAGCCACGGTCCCCAAGAGACCCGCTTCTCTCTCTTAATCTCTCTCCCCCTCTCTCCTCTCTCTTTCTTTCCCTCCCTACTCTTCTCTCTCATTTAAAAATATAATATAAAAGATGTAAATATATAAAACTCTCTTTACTTTCTCTCTCTCTCTCTCTCTCCTCCTAAATCTCCTTGTAGCCATAGTCAAGACACCTCATTCTCTCTCTTAATCTCTCTCTCTCTCTCTTTGACAACTCTTAAGTATTTTTCTCTCTATCCTCATCCCACTTATTCTCTCTCTCCCTCTCCCTCCCTCTAGCACAGAAGTTTCATTCCTCTCTCTCTCTCTCTCTCTCTCTCTCTCTCCCTCTCTCTCTTTCTCTCTCTCTCTCTCTCTCTCTCTCTCTCTCCCTAAGTCTCCCTCTTCTCTTCTCTCTCTCTCTCTTTTCCTCTCTCCTCTCGCCACGTTTCATTCCCATAAACATCTCTCTCTCTCTCTCCCTCTCTCTCTCTCTCTCTCCCTCTCTCTCTTTCTCTCTCCCTCTCTCTCCCTACTCTCTCCCTCCCTCAAGTAGCCACGGCCCCCAAGAGACCCGCTTCTCTCTCTTAATCTCTCTCCCCCTCTCTCCTCTCTCTTTACCCGCTTCTCTCTCTTAATCTCTCTCCGCCTCTCTCCTCTCTCTTTCTTTCCCTCCCTACTCTTCTCTCTCATTTAAGGAGCCCCTCTTCTCTGTGTGAATCTCTCTCTCTCTCTCCCTCTCTCCCTCTCCTCTCTCATTTAAGAAGCCCCACTTCTCTCTCTTAATTTCTCTCTTTCCCTCCCTCCCTATTCTCCCATTTCTCAAATTTACAAACTCAAATATAAATAAAAAACTAATTAAAATAGAACTCAAAAACTCAAATAAGAAACTAATTTAAAAACAATTGTAATGCCTTCTAAAAGACCACTCTCCTCAAAAACTTTAAGAATAAACTAATTGAAAAAGAATTATAAGTAAAGAAAAAGAATTACAATACGAATTTTAAGAAATAGAACTCAAAAACCTTAACAAGAAACTAATTGAAAAGAATTGTAAGTAAAGAAATAGAATTACAAGACGAATAAAAAAGAATGCAAGTACCTGGAAAAAGTGAAAAAAGTAAGGCTCGGCTTATCCTTTCTCTTCCGCTCTTGGTTGCTTCAATGAAATGAGGAGAGAGTTAAAACTAGTCCACTCCTATGCATAAATTTGAATTTTCAAAAAAGAGAAGGAAATTTGAATTCATTATAAATTTGAATTCAAATTTGTGTTCAACATTCTTCTTATACTTTCTTCTCATACGTTCCTTTTCAATTCAAATTTATGTTCAACATTCTTCTTGATTCTTTCTTCAACATTCTTCTCGATTCTCGTAAGTCCTTTTCATTCTTCTCGTAAGTCAAATCTTATTTTTCGTTCTTGCTCGTGATAGTAAGTCCAATCCTCCTCTCCCATCTCTCTCCTTCTGCTCCCTCCTCTCCTCTCCCTCTCCTCTCTCCTCTCTCTCCTTCCTCTCCTCTCCTTCCCTCCATCCATCCCTCGACCCAATCCTCTCCTCCAACCTCCTTCCCTCCCCTCCCTCCGCCGCCAAAACTCCTCCCTCGACCCCTCCCTTCCCCTCGCCCCCCCTCCTTCCCCAAAATCCCCCTCCCCCTCCCCCCTCCCCCTCCCCTCCTGCTACCCTTCCCCCTCTCCCATTGCCTAACCTCTTCCTCCCCTACCCCTTTTTCCCCCTACCCCCTTTTAACCTTCCCCCCTTTTCCCCACCCCCCCTTGGCGACCCCCCAACCCTTCCACCCTCTTCCCCACTCTCCCTTTGGCCCCCTCTCAACCCTCCCTCCCTCCTTGGCGACACCCCCTCCTCTCACCCAGCCCCCCCTCCGCAACCCCTCCCTGGGGCTGGCGGCCGTGGCCGCCAGCCCCCCCCCTTCCTCTCACCCATCCCCCCCCTCTTCACCCTCCCTGGGCTGGCGGCCGCGACCGCCAGCCCCCCCCTCCTCTCACCCAGCCCCCCCCTCTTCACCCTCCCCCCCCCCTTCGCAACCCACCCATCCCCCCCCCTTCACCCTCCCTGGCTGGCGGCCGTGGCCGCCAGCCCCCCCCCTCCTCTCACCCAGCCCCCCCCTCTCCTCTCACCCAGCCCCTTCGCAACCCACCCAGCCCCCTCTCCTCTCTCCCTGGGTTGGCGGCCGCGGCCGCCAGCCCCCCCCCTCCTCTCACCCAGCCCCCCCTCTCCTCTCACCCAGCCCCTTCGCAACCCACCCAGCCCCCTCTCCTCTCTCCCTGGGCTGGTGGCCGCGGCCGCCAGCCCCCCCCCTCCTCTCACCCAGCCCCCCCTCTTCACCCTCCCCCCCCCCTTCGCAACCCACCCATCCCCCCCCCCTTCACCCTCCCTAGTTGGCGGCCGCGGCCGCCAGCCCCCCCCCCCCCTCCTCTCACCCAGCCCCCCCCTCTCCTCTCACCCAGCCCCTTCGCAACCCACCCATCCCCCTCTCCTCTCTCCCTGGGCTGGCAGCCGCGGCCGCCACCCCCCCCCTCCTCTCACCCAGCCCCCCCTCTTCACCCTCCCCCCCCCCCCTTCGCAACCCACCCATCCCCCCCCCTTCACCCTCCTTGGCTGGCGGCCGCGGCCGCCAGCCCCCCCCCTCCTCTCACCCAGCCCCCCCCCTCTCCTCTCTCCCTGGGCTGGCGGCTACGGCCGCCAGCCCCCCCCCCCCTCCTCTCACCCAGCCCCCCCCCCTTCACCCTCCCCCCCCCTTCGCAACCCACCCATCCCCCCCCTTCACCCTCCCTGGCTGGCGGCCGCGGCCGCCAGCCCCCCCCCCTCCTCTCACCCAGCCCCCCCCCTCTCCTCTCACCCAGCCCCTTCGCAACCCACCCAGCCCCCTCTCCTCTCTCCCTGGGCTGGCGGCCGCGAGCCCCCTCCCCTCCTCTCACCCAGCCCCCCCTCTTCACCCTCCCCCCCCCCTTCGCAACCACCCACCCTTCACCCTCCCTGGCTGGCGGCTGCGGCCGCCAGCCCCCCCCCCCTCCTCTCACCCAGCCCCCCCCCTCTTCACCCTCCCCCCCCCCCCCTCTTCACCCTCCCCCCCCCTTCGCAACCCCTCCCCCTCCCTGGGCTGGCGGCCGCGGTCGCCAGCCCCCCCTCTTCACCCTCCCCCCCCTCCCCCCCTCAGTCGCGCCCCCCCCCCTCCCCCTCTCAGCCGCTCCCACCTCCTCTCAACCGCTCCCCCACCTCTTCACCCTCACCCCCCTCCCCACCCTCCCGGGCTGGCGGCCGCGGCTGCCAGCCCCCCCTCTTCACCCTCCCCCCCCTCCCCCCCTCAGCCGCGCCCCCCCCTCCCCCTCTCAGCCGCGCCCCCCCCCGCCCTCCCCCTCTCACCCGCGCCCCCCCCCTCCCCCTCTCAGCCGCTCCCCCCTCCCCTCAGCCACCCTCCCCACCCCCCTCTCAGCCGCGCCCCCCCCTCCCCCTCTCAGCCGCTCCCCCTCCTCTCAGCCGCCCTCCCCACCCCCCTCTCAGCCGCCAGCCCCCCTCCCACCCGCTTCCCTTCCACCCGCCGCACCAGCCTCCCCTCCCACCCCCTTCCCTCCCACCCACCTCCCTCTTCGCCCCTTCCTCCCCTCCCTTCCTCCTCCCTCCCCTCCCACCCTCTTCCTCCCCTCCCTTCCTCCTCCCTCCCCTCCCTCCCTCCCCTCCTGAACCTTTCTCTCTCTAGTTTCTCTCTCTTCAAATTTTAAAAAGAAACTAGAAAAAAAAGTTTGCAAGTACCTAGAAACAGTTTGTAAGTTTACTCTTTCTTGCTTTCTTGCTCTTCCTTCCTTGCTCTCTTGATCGTCCTTGCTTTCTTGCTTGAATGAAATGAGGGGAGAATGAATGAATGAAGGAAGACTATATATAAGAAAAATTAGGTTTTCCTCCTCCTCTCCTATTGGCTTTCCATTCCTCCCCTCTCTCCTATTGGCTTTTCATTTATCTCCTCTCCCATTGGCTCCCATTACTCCCCCTCTCCTATTGAACCCCCATCCCTCATCCATTAGCCCTCCTCCCATCCATCCATTTCTTCTTCCTCCCCATTGCCACCACTCCCATCCCACATTTCCACCACGTCCCATACTCCTCCCATTTTCCAAAATCCCATATTTCCCCCATCTCATCCTCCTCTTTTTCATCCCCTATTAACTTCCTCACTCATTTCACTCCCTTATTAGCCTACTCCCCTATTACCTTCCCCTCTCCCATTCCATTCTTCCCTCCCCACTCTCACTTCCACTTCCCATTACTCACTTGCCATTTAAAAACTATTAATATATTATTATACTATTTTTTTATACTTATTATCATACACCCTTATTACTTCCCTATCCTATTCCACTCCTCCCTCCTCATTCCCACTTCCCACTTCCCATTACTCACTTGCTATACACATTTGCAAACTATTAATATATTATTACATGATTTTTTATACTATTTGTAAACTTACATATGGGCAAAATCACAGGTGTCAAAGCGATCCTATTGTGGTCATACAACAACTGTGCTTTTATTCAAGGGCATATTTATCCTCATCAACAAGCTTATTTACTCAAGGTATGAAGTGCATAATTTGTGCACTAGGTGTTTACTTTGGTGCCAAAATTGTTTGCCACACACACACACACATATACATATACCGAGAATTTTCTAATATTATCGCATCTACATTTCTCCAATGGGCACAAAACTTTGTACACTCCTCAACCTAAGTCTTATTGACTTGCATACAAAGTGGTGCACCCATCTCATAAGTACTTGTTCGGATAACACACCTCCTATGTAATTTTATGACGATTGTGCATAACACTAGCAACAAAAATGGTGTATCTTGTGAGACAGACTATGCAAAGCATATCCAATGGACACAAGACTTTACATGTTTCTCAACCTAGGCAGTATTGACTTGTGTGCAAAGTGGCATCCCCATCCGATAAGTACTTGTTTGAAAAATACACCTACGATCGTGTTTTTTGACGATTGTGCATGACACTAAGGCAACAATGGTGTTTTATGCTTGATCGACAATGCAAAGCATATCCGATGGGCACAATACTTTGCACACACCTTCAACTAGGTAGATCAACTTACATGCAAAGTGGCATGTGTTGAGAGTTCATGCTCAACATCATGTGATCATGTGTGCATAGCACCATCACGTGATCATATGTGCATAGCACTAACCTTATAGAGTGCTATAAAGGAAAGGGTTAGCTCCCCTAACCCTAACCCTAAAAGGGTTTGTATATATTCTATTTTTTCAACTAATTCTAGTGTACAGTTAGTCATTTGTGGTGTGCTCTCTAGCTGTGCCCTCTCTCCTCATCTCCACTCTTCTCCTCTCCCCTCTTCATATTTTGTCATGGTATCAGAGCTCCCTTGTCTTCCGTTGAGACATTGAGTTTCTTGAGAGTGTGAGAGAGATTGTGAGATTGAGAGTTCTCTTGAGTGATTGTGAGATTTTTTTTTCCCTTCACTTCCGTTGAGAGAATTTCCGTCCATTGAAAGAAATTTCCGTCATTGTTCTTGAAAGACTTCCTTGATTGAAAGAAAGAGAGATTGTGAGTGATCTCTCCAAGAGAATAATGTGAGAGAGTTCTTCGAGTGTATCCTTATGAGAGATAGATAAGGAGAAAATAGACATCCTATTGTTTTGAGAGAAAGAGCCGAAGCTCTACTGGTTTTGAGAGGAAAGAGAGTTGATTTGCTATCCACAAGCGGATGCTTCTTCAACAAGCACCTCAGCTCCAGCGCGAGCAAGTGGACTAGAAGAAGCAGCATCAACCGAGCTCCTTCCTCAACATCAAGGCAGCCCAAGGCTCACTGGCTTCACACACAGTCTGGTAGCCTCTTCAATGCCTCAGATGGCCAGCACTTTAGCGGTTCCAGAGTCCTCCACACAGCCTCAATGCTCCTATCGACTAGACAACGCAAAGACACAGCGCTCCAACAACCTACATCTACAGACACGGCATGCAACAAAAAACGCGCCTCCATCGACAACCATCTACAGGCTCTAGTCCTTCTTGGGCGACTCCGTCAGCACCACGACAGCTCCATAGCTGAGACCCGATCAGCCACGGAACGTAAACGAGGCTCCTAGCCACTCATAGCCTCTCAATAGAGCACCAACCGACCGACGAATGAGCAGCAGCAGTGGCGACTCCAACTGGCGACTCCAACAGTGCAACACCTTCCGAAGCTCTCTGTCGACTCAACCGACCTCTACGACCTCTTGCTAGCCTCTCCTCCACGGGCTCTGCCGACTCCAGAAAGCCAACTAGGTAAGAACGTCTGAGCTCCCGATCAAAGCATCCCGACTGACAGCCAAGGCTCCAACAGCGCCCAACGACCACCAGAGCCCTTCACAACGCTGAGGGATTTCACGGGCCCTGCACAACCTTCTTCAATCGTATGCAGCCACAGACACGGCCCCTGTGCGAGCTCTCGCAATTCTGTTGCTCCAGCTGAGAGAGAGGGCGTTCATTACGGAGTAGGGAATCGATTGCGAACTTCCAGCAGCAGCATCGCCTTCTTCATGGTCTCAATCTGTTTTGAAAAGGTGAGCGCAGCTGCGCGGTCGCGCCTTCATCATCTAGCAACTCGAGCTGATTGATCTCAAGCAATCTCGAGCTGATTGATCACCATCTCCATCCTCTTCAACAGAGCTCCAACGAAGGAGACGGAATCTTCATAGATTTCGTCAGAATCTTTCAAAGATTCCGGTCTCCCTCCTTGAGACACGTGGCCTTATCACCAACCCTATCCACCCAGGGTCACCACACACACAGGTGTGGTCAAGGATCAGCCACGTGGCACCCTTATCCACACTGCCACGTCATCACTGCCACGTCAGCTGCCACGTCATCACTGCCACATCACCGACTGCCACATCAGCACCGACTGCCACGTCACCTGCCATGTCATCAGTGACACGTCATTAGCCACGTCACATGCCACGTCATCAGTGACACGTCATCATTGCCACGTCATCAGTGCCACGTCATCAGTGACACCTCAGCACTGCCACCTCAGCACAAAGCTTCACTGGCACACCTCTTGCTAAGCACAGAGCCACATCATCACTGCATGTGACTCACAGTGACACATCATCATTGGGCACCATTTGCACTCCTTTTGCCCCTCCACCTAGATCAAGTCATATCTCTTGATCCAGCAAGAATTTGAGGGTGCTCCAAAAAGGAAAGTCACTCGATTTTTCGTGCTCTACGCGCTCGTTACATCACGCGCACATTTCGGCGCAAGTTACACTCACATTTGAGCCTCGCCGACAAAACCACTTCCTTCACGCACATTTGCCTCTACATCGACGCATCTGACCCAGCACTTAAAAAGAACAAAAGAAAAGGAATTATTTGCTGTTCTTTCATCGATCGACGGTTGGTTTAGATCTAGATCAGACTAGACTAGATCGCCATAGAGGGGACGCTTTGAATTCCCCAAGTTGCCAATCTAAGCCATGCCCGAAATTCCCGACTAGTACCTACTCGGAGTCAGTCCATACGCTCACATCCGATTTCACATCATTGCATTACCTGAAACCTTACGTTCATCAGTTCAGTGAGCAGACTTCAGAGTTCAGAGGCATTGCAGATTGATTCAGTGGGCAGATAGCACTTGATTTCACACACACATGCCACCATTGTAAAGCCTATTTGGCTATCTCACGGCATAGTGCACATCATTTTTCAGCCTTGTAAAGCCTCTTGGCTATTCCCGGCATCATTGCCACAAGCCTTGTAACACAGGTCAGATCTTATTTACTACAGTTCTATCTTCACCGACGGTACAGAGATTTCACTTGGCATCTTCAGTGTATTTGCAGTTGATTCATACAGAGTTTTCCAGGACACTTTTTGAGTACATTGTTTGCACCATGTCGACTAGCAACCTCAATCTGGAGGCATCTGCTAAGTTAGACAACTCCAATTACGGTACATGGAAATACCGAATGGAGACCATTCTTGTGCTTCAGGACAAATGGGAGTATGTTGATGGTTCCATACCTAGACCATTGGCCGATCCAGCCACGAGTAGCTCTACTCCATCTGTTGTCACAGCACCAGCAACGGGATCTACATCGGGACCTACATCTACACAAACAGTTTCCGCACCAGTAGCAGATCCTGCCATTGCCCGAGCTCAAGCAGAATGGGATAAGAAAGACAAGTATGCCTATCACCTGATCAAGCAGAATGTGCAAGATGTCATGCTAGGACAACTCAACACAGTCAAGACATCAAAAGAAGCATGGGATATGTTCGCAGCTCTCTACGAGTCCAAGAACACATCCAGGATTCTCACCTTGAGAAACCAGATCAACCAGAGTTTCCGCAACAGCAGTGAAACCGGTCATGCTTATGTACTCCGCATCAAAGACTACAACAATCAACTTGCAGCAGCAGGAGAGACTATGAATCCCGCAGAAATGGTTCAAGTAATCCTGAATGGACTAGGAGAAGGATATGAGAATCTGGTCCAGAGTATTGCCATCCAACGGCAAATTCCAACACTGGAAGAACTTCAGTCAGTTCTACTTGGTGAAGAACTCAGGACTCAAGCCATTCAAGCACGTAAAGGTCATTCTAATGATCAGGCATTCACCGCTTCAGACAGAAGCAGAGGCAAAGGCAGAAACAGAGGTAGATCATATCAGAAAAGTGGTCAAAATCAAAGTCAGAATCAGCATCAGCATCAGCATCAGCAGCATCCTCAGCAACATCAAAATCAGCAAAGAGGAAATCATTCCAACAGAGGAAGATTCCAAGGACGAGGAAATGCATCCACCAATGTGTCAAACATTCAATGCAACTATTGTCACAAGTTTGGACACTATGAAAGAGATTGCCGCAAGAAGCAGTATGACCAAAGCGGTCAATCCAGCAGTAATCGAGGGAATTCCCGAGGAAGAGGAAATCATCGTGGTGGACATTCTAGTCACAGTCATTTTGCAAATGAACATGGCAATATGTTTCTTGCAAGTGAGGAATTGCATCAGACTGATACAATGCACCAAGACACTGATTTCAATCCCAAAGAGGATTTCAGCTATCAAGTCGACCAAGTGGAACAGGATCCTTGGTACATCGACAGCGGTGCATCATCTCATATGACAAATCATCAGGAATGGTTCACAGAAATGAAGCCATTAGAAGGTCAAAAGAATGTCATCTATACAGCAGACAATACACCAAATCCAGTTCAAGGGACAGGTGTTATCCCTATGAATAATTTCACGGGTACAAAAGGATTGGTCAAAGATGTGCTCTATGTTCCGAAGCTCAGCAAGAACGTTTTGTCAGTAGGTCAAATGACTAAACACAACTACAAAGTCATCTTCGACGGTGATGAATGCACTATCAGAGACAAATCCAAAAGAGGTCAGCTAGTAGCAAAAGGTGTCAAAGAAGGACGCTTATACAGGATGCTAGCTACAGTACCAGATAAACATGCCATGTCAGCTCAAATGCAACAGATGCCACTATCTGCAAAATGGCACAAGAGATATGGTCATGTCAACTTCAAGTACTTGTTAGATCTAAGGAATCAAAATATGGCAATTGGGATTCCGAAGCTACAGTTTCTTGGAAAGGTTTGTGAAGCATGCTGCTTCGGCAAACAAAAGCGAACCAACTTTGTCAGAAGTACCTCTCGTGCACGAGGTATTCTTGATTTAATTCATACAGATGTATGGGGTTATGCCCAGACCCGCAGCATCAATGGTTCACTTTATTACTTGACCTTCATCGACGACTACAGCAGATATTGTTGGGTCTACTTTCTGAAAGAGAAATCTGAAGTGTTTGCTAGATTTCAAGAATTCAAAGCCATGGTAGAAAACCAAACAGGCAGAAAGATCAAGGTCATGAGATCAGACAGAGGAGGTGAATACATGTCTTCAGCCTTCATGAACTTTTGCAAAACTCACGGCATTCGAAGACAATTCACATGTGCAGATACTCCTCAGCAAAATGCAATAGCTGAAAGGAAGAATGGGACTTTAGCAGTGCTAGAGCAATGCTTAGTGAAAAGCATCTTCCGAATCAGTATTGGGCAGAAGCAATAGCTACAGCTAACTACTTGCTTAATCGGCTTCCTACCGAACCGATACAAGGTATGACTCCTTATGAAGCATTCACTGGACACAAGCCACGCATTGGGCATCTCCGCATATTTGGTTGCATAGCATATGCCCACATACATGATGATCATCGCAGGAAATTGGATGCGAAGTCACGCAAATGCATCATGGTTGGCTACAGTGAAGAAAGTAAAGCATACAAATTGTATGATCCCATCAACCGCAAAGTCATTATCTCCAGAGATGTAATCTTCGATGAGGAATCAGAATGGAAAACCTCACCTACACAGGAGATAGAAGCATCGACTTCACAGTCATCTACAGAACAGGTTGATGAAGAAGAGCAAGAATTGCCAGCAACACCCCAATCAGCGTCACAGCAGCTCAGACGGTCTACTAGGGAAAGCAGACCACCAGCCAGATTGACATATGCTCAGAAAGGCAAAGCAATTCAGGTGGAAACCACCAACTATGCTCTTATGACTACCATCATGGCTACAGAAGAGCCAGTGTACTTCGAAGACGCAGTAGATAAGCCAGAATGGCAAACTGCAATGAATGAAGAAATGGATGCTTTGTATAAAAATAACACTTGGGAATTATGCGACCTTCCACCAGGAAAGAAGGCCATAGCCAACAAATGGGTATACAAAGTGAAGTACAATCCAGATGGTAGTATTCAGAGATACAAAGCCAGATTAGTTGCAAGAGGATTTGCACAACAATATGGTCAAGATTATGATGAGACTTATGCTCCAGTAGCAAAGATGGATTCCATACGGTTCTTGATATCACTAGCAACACTCAGTAAATGGAATGTGTATCAGCTCGATGTCAAGAATGCATTTCTCAATGGTTATCTAGACGAGGAAGTCTACATGCAACAACCAGCCGGTTATGTTGAACCAGGACAGGAGAACAAGGTTTGCCATCTCAAGAAAAGTCTCTATGGCTTAAAGCAAGCACCCAGAAGTTGGTACAGCAGAATTGACAAGTATTTTGCTGATCTGGGATACATGAAGTCCAATGCAGATCATACTCTCTACTACAAAGTTCAAGGGGAAGATATTACTATTGCACTTTTGTACGTAGATGATCTGATTGTGACAGGAAGCAAGGATAGCTTCATTCGAAAGCTAAAACAAGACTTATCTGCAGAGTTCGACATGAAAGATCTTGGACTTATGCACTATTGTCTTGGAATTGAGTTCTGGAGAGATTCAGATAGCACATTCATGAGTCAGCTCAAGTATGTTGACAGTCTCCTGAAGAAGTTTCATATGGCAGATTGCAAGATTGCAGCCACTCCCATGGAACAGAGTTTGAAACTTACTAAAGATTCAGAAAAGCCTACAGTCAATGACAGATACTACAGGCAACTCATTGGATCTCTTATATATCTGACAATCACACGGCCAGATATTTGTTATGCAGTAAGCTCACTAGCACAGTTTATGGCAAATCCAAAACAGTCTCACTGGAATGCAGCCAAAAGAGTCTTGAGATACATCAGAGGTACAAGACAATTTGGGATAGAATACAGAGGAAGTCATCCACGGTTGCATGGATACTGTGACAGTGACTATGCTGGAGATCATGAGACCAGGAGATCGACACAGGGATATGCATTTTTCCTTGGTCAAGGTGCTATATCATGGTTGTCAAACAAACAACCAACTGTTTCTTTGTCTTCGATTGAAGCAGAATATAGGGCACTCACTACAGGTGCATGTGAAGCTATATGGCTCAGAAGACTATTGTCAGAAACAGATTACTTTGATAAGTCAAAGCCAACAATAATATACTGTGATAATCAATCGGCTCAAGCATTGGCCAAAAATCCAGTATATCACTCCAGAACAAAGCACATTGATGTCAGAGAGCACTTCATCAGAGAAAGAGTGTTACTTGGTGACATCACACTGCAGCATTGTGATAGCAAAGAAAATGTTGCAGACATCTTTACCAAACCACTCGGTAAAGAGCTATTCGAGAAACACCGACTAGCTCTTGGTTTGATGCAAAGGAAGGACATTCCCATTAAAGGGGTGTGATGGAATGTAATGCTCATGTAATGCTCAGTCCTTCTTCGATTCCCCAGAATCATCATCTTGAGGGAAGGCCTACTTCATGATGTTGATCTTGAGGGAAGGTGTTGAGAGTTCATGCTCAACATCATGTGATCATGTGTGCATAGCACCATCACGTGATCATATGTGCATAGCACTAACCTTATAGAGTGCTATAAAGGAAAGGGTTAGCTCCCCTAACCCTAACCCTAAAAGGGTTTGTATATATTCTATTTTTTCAACTAATTCTAGTGTACAGTTAGTCATTTGTGGTGTGCTCTCTAGCTGTGCCCTCTCTCCTCATCTCCATAGCACTAACCTTATAGAGTGCTATAAAGGAAAGGGTTAGCTCCCCTAACCCTAACCCTAAAAGGGTTTGTATATATTCTATTTTTTCAACTAATTCTAGTGTACAGTTAGTCATTTGTGGTGTGCTCTCTAGCTGTGCCCTCTCTCCTCATCTCCACTCTTCTCCTCTCCCCTCTTCATATTTTCTCAGCATGCCCATCCCATAAGTGCTTGATCCTATGACATACCTAGAAACGTGTTTTTTGACGGATGTGCATGACACTAGAGTAAAAATAGTATTTAATGCTCGATCGACCATGCAAAGGATATCCGATGGGCACAAAACTTTTCGTACACCTCAACCTAGGTGGTATTGAAATGTTCTCAATGAGGCACACCCATCCGATAAGTACTTGGTCAGATAACACACCTAATGGCGTGTTTTTGTGCGAATGTGCATATCATTAGGGAAAAAATGGTGTATAATGCATGATCGACCATGCAAATCATATCCGATGGTGACAATACTTTGCACACACCTCAACGTAGTTAAAACGGACTTGTGTGCAAAGTGGAGCCCCCATCTGATAAGTACTTATTTGAATAACACTCCTATGGCCGTGTTTTTATATGGTTGTGCATGACAGTAAGGCAGAAATAGTGTGTTATGCTTGATCGACAATGCAAAGCATATTGGATGGGCACAATACTTTGCACACACCTTCAACTAGGTGGAATTGACTTACATGCAAAGTGGCATTCCCATCAGATAAGTACTTGATCGGATAACACACCTAGCAGCGTGTTTTTTTTATGGATGTGCATGACAGGAGCAAAAATAGTATTTAATGCTCGATGGACCATGCAAAGCATATCCGATGGGCACAACACTTTTTGTACACCTCAACTAGGTGGAATTGACTTACATGCAAAGTGGCACCCGCATCCCATTAGTGCTTGATTGGATAACGTACCTAGTAGGCTCATGTTTTTTTACGGATGTGCATGACACTAGAGCAAAAATAGTATTTAATGCTTGATTGACCATGCAAAGGATAACTTGGCATGTCCATCTGATGAGTACTTGATTGGATAACTTCTCCCACTAATAAATTAAGTACTAATTAAAAATTATAATAAATAAGTAGATTATTAAAAAGAGACTAATATTTATGTAATTGTTGCTAATGCAGCTTGCTTGCGAAGGACTCTCACAAAGGAGATGGCTATAGATTTTGTTCCAGGGATGGATGTGATTTTATGTAGCAAAAGAGAAGTAGTTGCATTTGCTACAATCCATGATAGTGATCCCAATTCACTTTGCCACTTTCGAAGACTTGGCGAAGATAAGGTAGCAGTTACTGTATCAAAGATTCTTAGCGCACATGTTGAGCTAAAGTATAAATGTGGAGATATGGAAACACTTGGAGATGTTATGCCCTACAATACATCCAACAAATCATTTATAGCATGGGACAAAGATGAGACTTATGCAACAGACATTATCAAGAATACAAAGTGCACCACCTTGGATTTTACTATAGGGGACATTTTACAAATGAGATCATTTGCAAATAAGATTGTAGCAGAAGGTGAAGTATTGGGATTTGAACAAGTGGAGCAATGGTCATTTGCGCAGATGAGGATTCTAAAAGTCACTGATGATGGTATGGTTGATAACATAACATCCTTATGTGATCCCTACTATGAGGTAGGCAAGAATATGAGATGGAGCATGCAATTTTTAAACATGAGAAAGAGGCACGTGGTTTTCAATGATAAAGACAACGCATACTACAATATCAAAGGACCTAAAAAGCGTGCCCATGTGCCAGGCTCTATCACTTCAAATGTGGATGATTTCAATATACTCAATTATAGAAGTGACATCTTATCTGGAGTGGATGAGTTCATTGGTTTCAAGAAACAAAATGATTTTAGAAGCGAAGCCTTATCTGGGGTGGATGAATTCTTGCACAGTGAGAAGGGCAAAGGTTTCAATAGCGATGTCTTGTCAAGTGTGGATGAGTTCATGCATATTAACAAACCTGGTGTCAATCAAGGTTGTGGATTTGTGAAAGCCATGCAAGATGTCCCAATGAGTGATGTTCTCTCAGGAGTGGAAGAGTTTCAAGGTTCTCAATACTCTCGTAGAATATTGAATTCATTGAATGGTCCTAAGAGTATGTTAAAAATGAGGATGAGATCAACAGAGGATTATTCAGTATTTAACTTTGATTGTGATATGAACAAGGATGCAACGACCAATCATGGATGCTTGGTTACAAACAAATGTGAGGAGAAGAAGTGCATAAATACAGATAACAATGTGCACGAGGAATGAAAACGGTCATACATATGCATGAAGAGAAAGAGAATCCAGGCAGATCCACAAAAGCAACCAAAGAGGAAGAGAGTAATGAAGGAGGAGAACATGTTAAATGCATTGGGATATCTATGTTGCAAGCGAAGATGTATGCGCTTCATTGATCTTGCAGACATCAGGGAATGTAGAGGACACGTGTGGCAAAGAAGGGGAAGTGAAAGAAATGAATACCTTCTCACAAGTCTCTCTTGCTTTCTTCAGAATGGCAATAAAAGGCTAAGTTCAAGACAAAAGGTAAAACCTCTCATAAATGGAAAAAGGATTTGCAATAAGGCATATCGCAATATTACTGGATTATCCCATGGTACATATTGGGATTTAGTCACCAAGGCAAAGGGCGGCAACAAATTTAGCATTCACGGTAATAGAGGAAGGTCCAAATCAAGAATCTCAACTGTCAGGGCAGCAGCAATTTTGCAAGACTTCATACATGAAAATGCTTTGCCTCAACCCCATATATCTACCAAACTCCCTAACGGTGACGCGATCACTGAAATGCACCTTCCAATGGGCTTGACAAAGCTCGAAGTATTTGACTCTATTGCAGAAAAGCCAAGGCAAAGAGGGGATGCCGTAGCTTCTTCTCATACTTTGTATACTCTTTGGAAGAAGAACTTTGGATATGTTAAAGTCCCAAGGAGGCAAAAAATGTCAAAGTGCAATGTCTGTGATGATTTAAAGCGAGCGATTGAGAGTGCAACATGTCCAAATCAAAGGGAATTATACAAAAAAAACCAAAAATCTCATCATCACCTTATTCGACATTCCAGACAAAAATATACATTTTGGAAGGAGCAAGCTATTTCGCATCCTGATGACTACATGTGCCTTATTGTAGATGGCATGGATCAGAATACAACAACATTGCCTCATTTTGTTGCCACTCCACCTAAATTACAAGGAAAGCACTTTCTAAAGACACATCTATGTGGAGTGTTAGTGCATGGAATTAAGTTCTTTGCAGATATATGGATTGATTCCTTGCATCTACATGATAGCAATCAAGTTGTAACATCTATTATGAAGGCAATTCGCAATGTACATGCAGAAAAAGGTCGCCTGCCACCGACTTTGAGAATACAAGCTGATAATTGCTGGCGAGAAAATAAGAATGTACTCATGTTTGCCTTCTGCTCCATGCTAGTTGCTCATCGAATCTTCAATGAGGTCGAATGTGGATTTTTGTATGTTGGGCATACACATGAGGATATCGATCAGGTTTTTAGCACAGTCTCAAGGGAGCTTAAATGCAAGGATGTGGAGACAATAGATGACTTGGTAAGAAGATGTGGCAGGCAAGTTGGTGGTCGTAAGGAAAGTACAGTATGTGAGAGGCTCGAAAGAATGTATGATTGGAAGAGCTTCATTCTACCTTTCATACAAACGGGTGGTGATGCATTGACAGGTCATACCAATCCACACTACTTTCGTTTTTTTTTTAAAGATGAAAAACCCGTAATGCAATGGCAACAGTATTCTCATGATACAAAATGGGAACCTGAAGAACCTTACAGTCTCTTAACTTCAATTCCCAGCAAGGAAAGGTATCCAACATGGGCTCCTATACAAGAATTTAATGAGAGGTCTAATTGTGAAATAGATGGATTAAAAGCATTTATTACATACAAAGAGGAAATGCTCTGAAGATATCCTAATTCGAAGCCTACTTGGAGAGAACACACTACCACTATAATTAACAAGACACAAAATTTAATAAAGGACCTTGAGAGAATGCGAGGCTCAAAGGATGTCAAGGAAGAATGCAATATGTTTTGGCCAAATGTTCATAACGATTTGCGCCCAGCTCTAGTCTTTGAAAATGATTTTGTATCATTACTCCCACGTCCATATTGTGGACCGAAGAAGAGAGAGTTTATGCCACAAGTAGATATAGAGGTTGATTGTTTTGTTGTGGTTCGGCCATCGGATGATGAATATGAGGATGTGAAGTTTTGGGTTGCAAAAGTAGTTGATGTGCAAAGAGATGACCAAGGGAGAGCTACAACATTTATAGCGGTATGGTATGAGCCAAAGGGCAGGAAGGAGAATATGGATAACAACACATTATATACTAATTGTATAATGAAGGAGTGGGTCCCAAATGATGAAGCAGTCTCTCAAGTTTCGACGGAGACAATCATAGTGTCTTGGCATTCAAGGGCAAAGAAATCAAAGAAGCACATGGGATATGAGGTAGAAGGAAAAATAAAAATACCACAGCAAACTATTTTGCATATACACGAATTTTTAAGGATGCTCGCCATGGAGGAAGTAGAAGGAGATAGCGCAAATGAAGAATGTCCAAAGCTTTGTATTGAAGTCCATTGATTCAGAAGGATTTTATTTGGGTACTAGGCAAGGAGCCAATCCAAGACAATTATAATCAGAGTCATCACCTCGTATGTCAAATGAGAGTCAAAATATGCACTGGATGTCACCCAAGGGTCAAGGCTTGCCAAGACAATAGGGAGTTAATGCAGATGGCACCTGGCAAGGGACTATCACATTGAGCAATAAGACAATGGGGAGTCAATGTACCCAAGGGGCAAGGTGGCACGAATTGAGGCTCTTTAAGAGCAACAATTTAAATTGTAAACATATGTTCAATCTATATCATTTTGGATATAAAGACTCTAGCTAAGAGCAACGTCTCTCAATGTAATCATATACATAAAGCTACAATTGCTATTATCCCTCTTTGGTCTTATGGCATCATGTCTTCTTTCTATTTATTAAAAGTTTTGTTAAATTTTGTGCATATTGCCGAGTGACAATGTTATTTTCATGAAATATTTAAGTCTCCTTTCATGGATTTATAAATTTATCACGTCAACGAAAAACGTCAAGGAAAAATATTTAAAATAATTAAATTAACAAATAACTTAGATATAGCTAGAATTTCTAATATAGGATTATTTCAAATTCTTGCATGTTGGTGCAAAAGTATAGATTGAAAAAACAATATTTGTATGTGAATATGATAGAGCCACAAAGTGAACTTTTGATTTGGGAAGGAAAAACGTCAAGGAAAAATATTAAAAATAATTAAATTAACAAATAACTTAGATATAGCTAGAATTTCTAATATAGGATTATTTCAAATTCTTGCATGTTGGTGCAAAAGTATAGATTGAAAAAACAATATTTTTATGTGAATATGACAGTGCCACAAAGTGAACTTTTGATTTGGGAAGAAACTTTTTAGAAAGTAAAATTTTGATTTGGAAAGGATATTTTCATAAAGTAAAGTTTTCATTTGGGAAGGATTTTTGGGCTTCGTCCAAAAACAACACAAAAAGTCCAAAATTAATGAAATAGGTGTTTTTGCTAAAACTCGAATATGCCATGCCTTTGATGTCTTGAATTTCTCTTCAATTAGAGACATCCATGCAATAGTACGGTGATTCCCCTCCCACACAAAAAACATCTTTGGAGACAAAAATGACCAATCAGCATCATCAACAATCTGTGCCTCAAATTCTGCATTTACATCCCTCCAACAAGAATCCCATGATTGTTCAATTTCGTCTATCATCTCTTGTGAAACACCATCCGGAAGTGTTGTAGATAAAATAAACATTCCTTTCTATTGAATATATTTTTCTACCTCTAGAGCTTGCTTTAGGCTATCCATATCAGTTCGTAGGCCTCTCACTCTTGTGTTTACAACACAACGACATAATGGGATCAAGGGAGCAATCTTTTCAGGATTGATTGCAAGAGATTCAATAACATCCTTCCCCTGGCCAATATCAAGTGCAGCAGGAAACTCTTGCTCAAACTCCTCATCCAGTTGTTTATCCTCTTTCTTTCTCTTCTTAGAAGATTCCTCCACAATTATAGTAGTGTCTTCAAAGTCTTCCATCTCCTTATCCTCTTCAACTCCAATTTCAACCTCTTTTTGAAACTCTAAATTTGGTGTAGATTCCACTTGCAAACTTCTCTTGCTACTTGTCCTTCCACCTCTCCTGCCTCCTCGTTCTCCTCTTCCACCTCTTCCCCTCCTCTCAGAAGTTTTTATTTTTACCATCCTGCCAATGTGACACAAATGCATTTAAAAAAAGAAGTCATTGCATGGCATAGAATAGACTTACAAAGTCATTTAAGTCCCAGCATTACTTCAATAGCATACAAAGAAAGCCCAAGAGGCAGAGGGAGGGAGGGAGGTGAATGGTAGAGCCTAAGGTCCAGCAATTTGTTGAAGTCCTAAAATCTCATGGATAATGATTTCTTATTGTAGTAGCAGTGCCATTGAGCGATTGTAAAAGATACTGCAAAGATAGTCCCAAATCATTCAAGTTAGCAACAATATGAGATCTAGACTAGTATTTGTCGAAGCGGAGGATCATGGTTTTTCACGAGGAAAGTGAGCAGCTAAGTATACTTCTCCGAGTGGAGGATGTTTCAAGAGACAAAGGTTGTCTTCATCTTGCTACAAGCGATCTTCAATAGTACCATGAAAAGATAATAGTGCCATGAAGAAATGCTTAGCCTAGAAAACTTTCGACCATGACATTCACAAATCTGTATACTCCATCAAATGAGCTACATCTTCGATGACCTCTTATCATCCTAACATAGAGTCACACATGGTTCTTGATTATTACATAGCCCTTGGAGTGTAGCTGAGTGGATACTTATTCGCTCTGCAATGTATATATGCTTGTGAACTTTAGTGGTTTTGCAACACAAGCAATGGCTTCTTGTGAGCGACTAGAAACTTAAAGTAGAAAATTATAGACCTGTCTGATATGTGTATTTATCGAAGCTCCATTGTTTCCTTGCCAGCCATGTGTATATTTATCGAGGGAGGGACGCGAATGGCACAGAAGCAATATCCAAACCGGCTTGAAGAGAAATGAACAATCCAAGACCGTACAAGCAGACACGAACATTAACATCTCTCATTCTTCTTTCAATAAAAAATCTCTCATTCCTCCATGACAACTTGGCGGGATGCATCATCACTAGCTGGGATTGGCACTCCAGCCAGAAGCGCTACTTTGCATAGGAATGGCATGCTGAATTTTGAAATGATGGTGAAGAATACAGATTCCCTATCTGCCCCGCCAATGCGGCAAGAATGCCGCATTGAAACTACCCTTCAGAAGATCTCCCAATTCCTCCATCCAAGAAAACAACATATTCAGAGGAGGTTGAGGTGCGATCTAACATGTGGGGATATTGAAGGAAATTGGAAACATCAAGATGAGGTGGAAGATCCTACCTTCAAGAGTGCAGTTGTGATGTCCTGTGTAATGAAAGCTCGAGCAGGATTGGCAATGGTCAAAAGCATACCAAGAGTAAGAACTAAACCCGCTCGCTCTACTTCCTTGCGAGCCTCGTCTCTACTAGCTTTGGCAACAACCGTCAGTGTGAGAGGACTCTGACGCGATGGGTTTGTGGGCTAAACTTTGAACAAAGACAGCTTCTTTGCTGCTGCCTGAGGTCTATAGCCGAAGGCAATCGGATTGAAGAAGCCAATCCGATGCTACAGAAACTAAGGGAGGGAGGGAGGGAGGGTGGCAGAGCAAGGGAGGGAGGGAGGGAGGGAGGCCTAGCGAGGGAGGAAGCGAGGCGAGGGAGGGAGGCGAGTGAGGGAGGGAGGGAGGGAGGGAGAGAGGTAGAGCAAGGGAGGGAGGGAGGGAGGGAGAGAGGCAGAGCAAGGGAGCGAGGGAGGGAGAGAGGGAGGGAGCGAGGGAGGGAGAGAGGAAGCGAGGGAGCAAGCGAACGAGGGAGAGCAAGGGAGCGAGGGAGAGCGAGGGAGTGAGGAAGAGTGAGGGAGGGAGAGTGAGGGAGAGGGAGCCAGGGAGAGAGAGCGAGGGAGCGAGGCAGAGCGAGGGAGAGGGAGCGAGGGAGGGAGAGCGAGGGAGTGAGGTAGGAGCAAGGGAGAGGGAGCGAGGGAGGGAGAGCGAGGGAGCGAGGGAGGCAGAGCAAGAGGGAGGGAGGGAGGCAGAGCGAGGGAGTGAGGGAGGCAGAGCGAGGGAGGGAGAGAGAGGGAGCGAGGGAGGCAGAGCAGGAGGGAGGGAGGGATGCAGAGCGAGGGAGCGAGGGAGGCAGAGCAGAATGGAGGGAGGGAGGCAGAGCGAGGGAGCGAGGGAGGGAGGGGCCTTAGAAAATTAAAGCCCTTAAGAAAATGAAAGGCCATTTTCATGAGAGCTTAAGAAAATTGAAGGCCATTAGACCCCTTTCGTCGACAAAAGGGGTCTATTGGCCTTTAATTTTCTTAAAGGCTTAAGGCCTCTCGTGAAAATGAAAGTCCAATAGACCCCTTTTGTCGACGAAAGGGGTCTATTTACCATTCATTTTCTTAAGGGCTCTCATGAAACTTAAAGCCCAATAGACCCCTTTCGTCAATGAAAGGGGTCTATTGGCCTTTAATTTTCTTAAGGGCACTCATAAAAATTAAAGTTCACATTGATATTTGTATAAATAATCATCCCTCTTCCATGATAAAGAACACCTTTCCTAGCAAGGGACCACCACATGTCCTCGACCGACGACCCAAGTACTTAATGTTGCCTCTTTATTAGCTAGCACTCGTTTTTATTATTTCAAATCATTACAATCAATGCGTTTATTTTATTCACCATGATGAGATGACATACTGGCTATAGAAATGCTACCAAACTATGATGTTAATAGGAACCATGACTTATAATGATTATCATACGAATTTGATTGCTAATGAGAATGCAACAATGATGAGTGATCATTTAATTAAACATCATTACTATGTGAGGTTGATAATTTTTCATAATTTTTTTTGAAAATTAAAAAAATAGAGCCCAATAGATCCCTTTTATCGACATATAATTAAATATCTTTTTGATTAATATTCAATTAATGATAGAGGCCAATAGACCCCTTTTGGAGAAAATAATTGAATATGGAGGCCAATAGACCCCTTTCGTCAACGAAAGGGGTCTATTAGCCTCTATATTTAATTAATGGTTCATGAAAGATAGAGGCCCATAGACCCCTTTCGTCAACGTCTAACTTTCATTAATAATTGATGAAAAATAGAGTCCAATAGACCCCTTTCATCGATGAAACAGTCTTTTGACGAAAGGGGTCTATGGGCCTCTATCTTTCATAAATAATTGATGAAAGATAGAGTCCAATAGACCCCTTTCATCGATGAAATAGTATTTTGGCATATTTTTAACATCATAATTTATATTCAAAAGGTTAGAGATGTGCTAACCAACCATTTCTTGTTCACCACAATTATAATTTATATCTATCTATCAACTTTAAAATACTTATATCAAACTGTCGGAATGAATATGTAGCAATAATGAAATGTCATTGCTAGCGAGAATGGCTTGCAATAACTCCCATACGTGTCAAAGAAAGGCTGGGGATTAAAAGGTCTAAGAGTCCATGGTATTATAGTATTGTTGTTAACAAATGATGGCTGAAATTTACATCATGGTTCAGTACCATTGTCACACTTGTGCCGACTTTCACAAGACCTATCTTACAAAGTTGTGAGTATAAACAATGGGCAATGTGTGCAAAGCATTTGTGAGCAACTTTTCTTGCGGCAGACTCTTGTTTCAAACAAGTTCTTGAAACGAACACTCTACTCTTGATCTCACCCTTTGGACTTCATCTCATTGAGTTGCACAGCTCAACCATTCCGTTCTTATAGAATCTGTCACAATTCAGAATGAGGATAGATCTTTGCATATGTTTGTTCGCACTTCCGCAGGTAGAGGAATGTTGTCAGAGATGGTGCTTGCTAGCCATTTTCAATTCACACTTGGGTCCATATCTGTCCATCAGCACTTTGGTGATAATGGGTCTGATTTGACAATGGAGTTGCAATACGAAGTCCATGACGATAAATACAAAATGTTTCATCTTGATGTGCAGTTTGGTGATATTTTCACCGTGAAGGGAGAAAGATTCAAGCTTGATGACAATGAACTTCAGAAGACTCTAGTGCACGAAAACAAAAAAGATTTCTACTCTGTTTGCAACAAAAATGATGAGGCAAGGAAACATGATTCAGCTAGCAACATTGAGAATGACAAACAACATAGTGTCATTGAGATTATTATGCAACTACCTATAAAGACATTACTGAGGCACATGCAAATTACTGAGGCACGTGTCATTATTATCTCAGACATTACTGAGGCACGTGCAAATTCAGCAGAAGCTCCCAACTTGGACCAAGGATCATAATATCTATAAAGACTGTGAGTGATGACTTGACTTGGGATTTGATGCAAGATTGCATCATGGCTTTAGCACAAAAAGAAAACCAAACAATATATTAGGGAATTTGTGAATTTTCAAATAATTTGGGACTTCCCAATATGGTTAAGATTTGGCCACATGGTCAAATCTGAACCTATTACTTGAAAGTGGAATCCATCCTAAACACCATATTAGGGAATCCTCACAAGTCCCACTTTCAAATAAGAGTTCAAGTTTTGACCACATGGTCAAATCTTAACCCTTTACTCGAAATTGGGACTTGGGAGATTCCCAAATTCTCGAATATAGTGTTACCATGTCACTTGCACAATCATGCTTCCAACTCTATAGCAAGTATATCTTTCTAGGTCAATTATGTTTATGTCTTTGTAGCAGTCACTTTTTCATAGACTAATTGAAGTGGTTTTTTGAAGAGACAAATCCACCAGAGCCTTCAGCACACTGTATATATAGTTGATCTAGCTATCTCATTCAAGTTGAAGGATAACAAGACATCAACCAAAAGCATTTCCAAGTGGTTTCATTTTTATAATTTGGATGTGATTGATATGATTCTACTTCCATATTGTTCAGATTATGTTCCCTAACCTTTTCCATTAGTACCCTCTATTGACAAAATCCTAATATGTTTAAATTGTATTTACACCCTCTTGGTCTAATCCCCTCATGTTTGTTGTTTTCTTGTAGCAATCACTAGAGTTTGGTGCATATACACATCCAACAAAAGTTATGCTATACCTTCAACTCCTTAAAAGATACCCACCAGGATTTAGAATTGTAAGTCAGTATTCCACATACTTTTACTATAAAATGTGATTTCCATGTTTTCTCCTGAAAAGTTAGCCATATTGCTTTCACATATAGAAGTATGAATTTTATATTTTGTTGCCCAATTTAATTTAGCAATATGCATTCCCTCAACCTTCATTCCCATTGCAGCTGCCTCAAAAGACTAATGGATGCACTAGACCTCCGTGATCCAAATTTAAAGATGTTAGATTCAACCTAACCAGTGCAATTGTAGGTATAGTAATCATAGTCACTTATCTGCATCTCTCTCTTATTTTGGAACTCTTCATAGTCCAATATACATCTTAACATTCTATTTTGATAAAATAGACACCACAATAGGAGCCTGATCCTTTCTCTTGTGGATGGAGGACTCTAATAGGTGCAAAATATATGATGGACACATACTTTTTAGAGATATAGCCTCAATTTTTAAGCACTTTTACTACAAACTATTTAAGAAGTTCTAAATTCAATGAATTGGTACAAAAAATACTTTGTTTTTATTGCAGATGAAAGAGGATAGCTTTGGCTTTGAATATGTAAATAACTTCAGAGAAAAGATAATTTTAAAGCTGTTAGAGGTCTCTTCCCCTTGTCCCAACACCAGACCAAACATTCCATATAGGAGAGGGCTCAAAAGGCTTTGAAGATCTTTAGGTTGAATAAGAGGCTCAAAATGTCCCTATCACTAGCAATCTAGAAGCCTAGAAGGTGTTGGTGTTGATGAGTTTCTCGAACAATTCTCAAAGGATGTAGAATGAGAAGCCATAGTTGATCCTTTCCAAGAAGAGCTACCACAAAAGCCCAAGCCTATGCATGAGGAGGTAGGGACATCAATGCAACACGAATGCTCGAGGAGGCAAGGACACCAAAGGAGCACGAGGAGTCAATGCATGAGGAGGTAGTACCATTGGAATAGGCCACGACATCTCAAGCCCACAAAGGATGTATAGCAACAACATGTATAGCAGCAGCAGCCACCTGAGTAGCATGTGGAAGAAGCTAAAGACAACTCTTCTTAGAAGGAGTCTCCACTGCAAAAAAGTCAAGAGAAATATTCTGAGCAACAATAGAAAAACACATGATACTTGTAATCATTTTGTAATAATACATCAAATGTCAACTTTTTTTTGTGGGATTGCAAGTAATACCTGGAGTCAATAGCTTTAAATTATTTGAATTGTTCTATTTATAATGTTCTTGCATTAAATTTTGCTTTTGCTCCTTTGCAGTATCTGCAAAAATAATTCTTTAGCAATATGTAAATGTATTATGCAAAAGTAAAGAGAATAGATTTAGGAGGAACATAGGGTGGAAACCAATTTACTTTCATGTTGTTCAAAATGAATGAAAATTATTTATGAATATTGTTCTCAGACTCCATAATAGTGTCATTGCATAACTGAGAGAGAGTGCAGCACTGTTCTAGTGAGATGGATGTTAGAAGGATGTCATTCTCACAATAACATTTATTTCAATTATTGGACCTGAAGACCTCTCGTCTTGGTCCATTGCCACAAGTTTTGTTCCTATCATTCTGCTACATTTATATGAAAGAAAAAATCGGGTAAAAAAGCGATGACATGTCACATTTTTTACATAAATCGACACGTCATCCCTTTATATTCGTACAAATAGATTTTATTTGTATGAATACCTATTCGTACAAATAACTTATTCACATGAATACACCTGTATTAGGATGAATATGTGGCTATGTCTCTATAGATAAGGTCACTGTTTGCTAGTTTCTCTTATCTCACGCTTCGCGTTCCCTAGCCGAGCATAAGAGATCAAACAAGGAAAAGAAAGAATAAAGGTCCAAGGTTGTGAAAGAAATATAGAAGGTCTAAAATAAGATGTATTTTTGTTTGTGGGAGCTTTAGAATCTCTATTTGAGTTCCAGAGATCTCGTGATATTTGTGGTTTTGGTCTTTGTGTCTTAGTTTGTGGGAGTTCTAGGTTCTCTTCATTGAGTTCCTTTGATCTCTTGTGAGAAAAGTGCTTTTGGTGTTTTTGTGTCTATGAAATTTGTTTGTGGGAGTTCTAGGATCTCCTTGTTGAGTTCCTTAGATCTCTTGTGAGAAATGTGCTTTTGGTGTTTTTTTGTCTATGAAATTTGTTTGTGGGAGTTCTAGGATCTCCTTGTTGAGTTCCTTAGATCCCTTGTAAGAAAATTTATTTGTGGGAGTTCTAGGATCTCCTTGCTGAGTTCCTTAGATCTCTTGTGAGGAATGTGCTTGTTTTTGTGTCTATGAAATTTGTTTATGGGAGTTCTAGGATCTCCTTGTTGAGCTCCTTAGATCTATTGTGAGAAATGTGCTTGTTTTTGTGTCTATGAAATTTGTTTATGGGAGTTCTAGGATCTCCTTTGTTGAGTTTCTTAGATCTCTTGTGAGAAATATGATTTTATTTTGTGTTTGTATTCTCACACTTTCTTTGAATAAATATTTAATATTCTTTGAATAGAATGTGAACAAAGAGTTTTAAAGGTGTATGAATTTAAAGTTTTAAAGGTATGCATAATAGCTAGAGCCAACCTTGTGACTTGCAAATACTTTCAAGGAAACATCGAAGGCAACATCAAAAAAAAGGGAAGAACAATCAAGAGACAATCAAATATGCACAATGGAAGTTTATATTTTCAAGTCGCAAGGGTTGATCTAGCTATAATGTGCACTAATTCACGTTGATATATTTTAACATTTCTGCATTAACTTTACAAGTCCGCCTAATCCACTAAAACCACTTATACCACTTAGTCCACTTCATTTCCTTAGATGACTTAAATGACTTCATTCACTTATATCACTTAAACCACTTCATTCACTTATACCACTTAAACCACTTCATTCACTAAAGTAATCCACATTATGCACTCGGCCCACATCAAGCTACATGAATCCACATTATGCACTTAAACCACGTAGCTCCACTTAGTCCACTTAATTTACATTAACTCACTTAACATTACATTAGCTCCACTTAGTCCACTTAATTCACATTAACTTCACTTAAAATTACATTAATTCGCAATGTCGGCAGTAGTATCTTATCTAGGAACATCAATGGTGGGATATTTTGACCATATATCAATAACTTTTCATTCGTATCTCCTCTAATAACTATCAAATCCATCCTAAGCCTCATCTTTCATCCTTTTTTAGTAGTGTCTCCTAACCCTAATGGAGCTATTCAAAGTTAATGCTTTTCTATTTTTTTGCAAGACTTTACTGTATGAAAACATAGAGGTAGGTAAAAATGGTGGCTCTGTGTAGGTCTTTGGCCACCAAGGTCTTGTTTGCATTGGGAGAGCCAAAACGCATTCTCCAGGGGGAGGTTGAAGAAGCCACCCCATGGCTTCTAAGCTATATGTGCATAAGAAGGGTGCAAAGCTCCTCCTCATCCTCCTCTTCCATCATGGGAAACCAAGCAAGCTCCATACAATAAGGGTGGTGCTTCACGTTCCAAAAACTAATTGGAGATAAGAGTAGGAAAGTAGCTTTTGTCTGCTATATTGAGGTGGTCTAGAAACATGCAATCTCTCCAATGAAGAGAAGCAGGCAGCAACAGTGAAGGAGGAGCTACAAGAACCGATGCTAACTCTACCTCCAAACATCCACTCAATCAAAACAGTGAAGGTGGAACGTTGTGAAACAATCAAACAAGAGACAATGGAGGTCGACCAAATGCAACATGCGACAGAGTCCCCTCAACCAATGGAGGCTCCTCCAGCAAAGACTCAAGAGGAGATAGAGTCGATCCTAGATATACTTTGGGAGACAAGAGGGCACCCTCAACCAGCAAGGAAAAAGCTAAAGATGTTCTGACATCGGTGAGCATCTCACAACCCTGGCATGATACACAACTAGATGAGGACGGGGAGCACAACATACTAATTGAGAGAATCTAGCAGATGGAGAAGGTAAGTCAGTAAAGGCTTTGTTAAATGACAACTTACTTCAAGACTCTCTAGTCTGGCTTAGGACTCATGATTTAGTAGGTTTTTTGCCTAGAGTAAGGCCCCCTATCACTTTCATTGAGTCTTAGATCAGGATGAACTGGATTAGGAAAGGTATGAATGTTTTGAATGTAAGATTTCTCAAGAAAGGGGCTTTTGTCTTTTTGTTTAAAAAACCAGAAATGGCATCTAGAGCCATGCAAAATGGTATTTAGACTATTAGGAATCAACCCTTGTATTTTGAGTGGTGGTCCAAAGAATTTTCCCCTAATTCTCCTAGGTCGGCCAAGATTCCTGTGTGGGTGGAGCTCTTAGACCTACCTCTATATTTATGTAAACAGCTTCCCTCCTTATGTAGTGGGCTAGGAGAAGTCCTTGGAGTAGAGCAAGAAAATTTTATCAATCCAAGAGGAAATCCTCAGATTTGCATCAAAATGGACATAGCAGAAGAGATTGGTGGAACCCTTACCATTCTTAACAGAAATGGTAGTCTAATTAGGGAACAAACCCTTGCTTATAAAAATATCCCCCATTCTTGCTTTTTGTGTAGACTGTCCACACATGTGGTCAAGAAATGTCCTATAAAGAGACCCAAAGCTAAGGAGCTAGAAGCCAATGCTACCAAATAGCACCCTCCCATTGAAAATTAGGTGCCTAAAACTTAGAACCCTCCTTTTAAGGGCCAGTCTATTGGCTAGATTTCCAATAAAAGGAGTGAAAAAGACAATAGATAGACACAGAAAGTAAATAAAAATTTATTTGATCCTATCAAGGAACAAGAGGAGAGTTTGGAGAAGGGGGTCACTGTCAACCAAGATGATAACATGGTCATAAAGACTGGTTGGGTCTAAGGAATTTAATGAGGACATTAAGATGCAATGGAAGAGGCAGAAGCTAGTGAAGAAGACTCTGAGGATGATCTAGGAAAGGCCACTCAAGATATTATACCTTCTCAAGAAGATACTAGTCAAGGCAAGGCATTCACAGTAGTTCAACATAAGAGAAGACAATTAAAGTAGCCACTGTGCAAGTGAACAGCCTTAACCTGAGGGCTAAAAAGGGAAAGAAGAGGAATGTTAGATAAATCATTGACTTTCTTGTCTCTCAATGTTAAAGGATTGATGGATCCTAGTAGGAGTGAAGAATTAGATTTTTGGCTAAGAGCTAACTCACTCTCACCTCTCTTCTTAGCATTGCAAGAAGTCAAGGCAAGTAGGTCTACTCTTGAAGATAGACTAAAAGTAATAGATAGAAGAAGGATTTGGTTTTTCACTTCTCATGAGGATGGCAAAGGGGGCACAGTTCTAGGTATCTTGTCTCACTATAAGGATTGTATTTCTCAAGTCATTACAGATGCTCACAACAGATGGTTAATGCTGCAATGTTGTGTGAAAGGAATTGATGTCTTTGTTATTTCTATTTATGCCCCCTAATTCAGCTTCAAAAAGGAGGGGTTTATGGGAATCTCTACAATACCTAGATGGCAATTGCATAATAATGGATGACTTCAATATGGTAGAGAGCAAACCACATAGATGGAAGGGGATGGGCACATGCATCAGAGGATCTGAATTACTTGCTTGGGAAGATTGTAAGGAGCACTAGCAGATGGTTGATGTTAGTAATAACAGAGAGTTCACTTGGTGCAACAGTCAAATAGGGGAGCACAGAAGGGAGGCTAGACTTGACAGATTCTATATTTCCCAAAACCTCTTGAATAGACAGCTTTCTTTAAGAGTTGTAACATATGCTTCTTTAAGCTTGATAGATCACAAGCCTATCTTATTAAGATGTGATTTGGGCCCTAGGGAGAGGAGCCCCTCCTGGTTCAAAGCTGACCCTAAACTTTTCAAGTTTAAGAGTGTACAGAAACTAATAAAGGTGGCCTGGAATAGAGCTTTCTCTAAGCACACATCAGCATCACTTGCATGGGAAATGATTGTCAAGGATACTGAAAATATCTTAAGAATAGCCAAGAAAAAAGCACACTAATCAAGGCTCAAAGGATGTTTAGCATTCAAGATAATATCAGCACTTTAGAGCAAAAAGCTAGAGAGGGTGATGAAGAGGCTCATGAGACTTAAGTAAGGCAAAAAGAGAGCTCAGAAAACAATAACAACTCAAACTAAATGAGTCCAAAGTGTACTATAGAGACTTGTGGGCTGGAAATATTGACAAGACCACTAAGGAAACCTTCAAAATTATCAAAAGGAAAAGATGTCAAGAGGAGATTCCTCGTCTTAAAAGACCAAATGGCTCTCAACTAAGCAATCCTAAGAAGAATATTGAATATATTCAAAACCACTTCAAGGATTTACTCTCCAGCACTTGCCCCCCTAATGAGGACACATAGAGCGCAAGATAGCTCTGCCAAATAATAAGGGATAAGGCTATTAAATCTTTTGACCTCCCCTATCTAGAAAGACCATTCAATCTAGAAGAGTTGAAAGAAGCTATGAA
Organism: Dipteris shenzhenensis; assembly: GCF_047967505.1. NCBI lineage: Eukaryota > Viridiplantae > Streptophyta > Polypodiopsida > Gleicheniales > Dipteridaceae > Dipteris > Dipteris shenzhenensis. The sequence continues at coordinate 59,914,094 of NC_141602.1, read as the reverse complement.
TGTTATGGAAAATGGGAAGACTCCGGGGGGAAATGGTCTGCCTATTGAATTCTACAAATACTTTTGGGAACTAATTGGGCCTTACCTTTTACTCCTCTCTTACTCCTATGGTAGGAAAGTGTCATGAAAGGTTGTCTTCCCCTTCACTTAAATGGAGGATTCATAAAAGTGATTCCTAAGGAGGGCCCTAAGGATGAGTTAAAAAATTGGAGACCCCTCACAATGTTAAACTGTAGCTAAAAGATATTTGCTAAAGATTTAGCTCGAAGGATTCAAGGCAAAATGAAGGATTGGGTTCTACTAGAGCAAAAAGGGTTAATCAATGGACGTACCTTCTTGAAGCTATCATCAACATTTGGGAAGGGTGTGAGTATGCTAAGGAAACCACATAGGATATCTATTTTCTTAAGGTGGATTTCGATAAAGCTTATGATAGGTTGGAGTGGGACTTTATAATCCAATCTCTGCATGTATGGGTATGGGCCCCTTCTTTGTCTCTAGTGTTAAGTTTTTGCTTAGTAATGCTATTGCTAGAGTCAATGTCAATGGTATCATGAATGACCCTTTCTTTCTCAAGAGATCAATCAAACAAGGCTGCCCTCTAGCTCCTCTTTTATTTGCAATTGCTACCAATTCTCTAGGATGGCTCCTTAGAAGTCAAATACAAGAGGGATCTCTGAAAGGGATAGAACTTAGTAATGGTAAACATTTATTATGCCAACAGTTTGCTGATGATACCACCCTGACTCCTAGAAACACTGATCAAGATGTTAGGTGTGTAATGGACTACCTTGAAGTTTTCTGTCAAGCTTCAGGTTCATGTATTAATCACTCCAAAATAGGATATGCTACTCTCAGTGGTGGGGAAGATCAGGGGGTCCTCCAACAATTAGGATGCATGAAGATACAAAAAGGTACAGTTTTCAGACTCTTGGGGATACCAATGGGGATTGATGTCACAATGAAGCAAGGTGGGACTGGGTATTGGACAGATTCCAAAAAAAACTAGACATATGGAGAAGCTTCCAAGCCAATCTAGTAGGTAGGAGATTGGTTCTTAATCATTGTCTCTAATCCTATTGTCATCTTCTATCTATCTTGTTGGTCTCCATCCAAAAATAGCCTAGATAGATTTATCAGACTATGTAGATCCTTTTTATGGGGGGGGTCTCACAAAATCTTTAAGATTAGATGGGAATATTGTATCAAACCCAAGGAGTAAGGAGGGTTAGGGGTGATCGACATCTCCTCTACTACCAAAAAACTGTCTGCCACTTGGATCATCAAAGCTGCTCTTCATCCTGAGGAGGATTGGGCATAGCTGCTCTTGAGAAACATGAATTTTATCAAACCATGCAGGGCACCCAACTGGAAAAAATATCCCTTTATTTCTACTCTTTTTAACCCTAAACCTCGTAAATCAAAGGGGAGTCCCCTATGGAAATCTATTTGGGGAGCTTTTGCAGAGATAAAGCCTATATCCTCTTCATTAGTAAAGGTAACTTCATGTTAATTGATTCTATTTAGGTCTCTTCTATTTTTAGATTTGCTACTCTGTCAGATGATCAGTTCATAGTTGTTGCAGCTAAGTTGTTCAAGAAAGGGCTTCAAACTTGGGGGCAGCTTTGGAATAGAGAACATTTTATATGGAAATCCTAGCTTGATATTAGAAGAGAGTTCTCTTTAACCAATCAATAGCAAAGATTGATTATGGAAAGCTTGGAATTATGGCAAGGAGATGTGACTTGGAAGGGAGGATCAGTATTGTGCATGCACAAGGAGTTTAGCTGGGTGGGGTGCTCCTCCTTATTACCCATCCCAAGTCCTACTACTGATATGGAGGATCTATTTAGAACTCTTAATAGAAGGTGGAAGTTGAATGATGATAGAGCCAAATGGTGCTACAGATTCCATAGAATTCGTACTAGGAATGTGTATGAGAAAATGTCTTGTCTTACCTGGCTAATACTTCATAAATCTCTTTGGTCTAATTCAAGAGGACTCAGCATTGGCAAAGGGGATGGCAAGTATATAAGATGTTAAACTCTGTTGAGGATGTCTTCCACCTTTTTGTTGCTTGCCCTCATGCCAGCAAAGTATGGAAATTTATTCAGATGGAATGTGGTGAACCTATTGATTAAGAAGCTATTCTATTAGGAGATGCTTGCTGGGTAAGGCATGAGCCTTGGTTTATCGTCAGGGCCCATGCACTCTGGTTCATTTGGATATCTAGAAATAACTTTCAATTTAGTCATAAAGATGTTTCTACCGATGCTACATTTGTTGCATTTTGGAACAAGAAAAAAGGATAATTGACTTCATTATTAGTGCACACAACCTTGAACATCAAAGGTTAAGTGCAGATATTTCTAGACACAAACTCTCTTGTTTTATTTCAAATGATCATGAAAAGCTTCCCCCTTTTCTTGAAAGAAGATCTGCCACAACTAGTGAACCCCTTCCCTCTTCCCTAGGATCAAACCTCATGCCTCCACAAGCAAAGCTCCCTCTACTTTTGTTGTTGCTGGTCCCATCCGCTCTACCTCTACTTTTGGGTCCCTCTCCATCAATTCCCCTTATATGGCTATGGACCCATCCAAACAGCCTCAAGATGCCTCTCCAAGAGTCAAAACTCAGATCCATGGCTCTAGCCCTTTTGCTCAGATTACTCCTATCCCTGCTGATCTCACCCAGTTGCCATGTCTATTGACCCTCTGCCTCAGACTTCAAGGAAGATACCTCCATCTTTTTATTTCATCCTTGAAATGTCTTCTTTAGGAGTTTATACTTTTTTTGTTCTTCAGGATGTAAGGGCTCTTTTAGCCACAACAGACAGTTCTAGTACTATATTTTTTATGTATGTCATGATATAAAGCAATAAATACACACCACTTTTCTTCCCAAAAAATAAATAAAATGGTGGCTCATGGAAATGACCATTTCTATCAACTCCTCTCCTTTCATTGAGTACAGCTTCGCAAAAAGTACAAAAGCATTAATTATGAAGAGCTTCTAGTTTTGCAAGGTACTACTCAATATGGATGGAGGGATAAGTTTATCTTAGATTTTGTAGAGTTTGGTACAGGATTGACAAATGAAAATTCATTAATGTTTAGTCTGAATATATCACCAATGATGCCATTTGAGGAGATACTTCAAAACAAATTTGAACTATCATTGCACAAGAAATTGGAGAATGATAAAATTTGTACAAATGAAACAAATGTTCGCCATAATCAATCCACATTATGCACTTAATCCATATCACTATATTCTAAGAAGAGTATTAAAAAGTTATGTATGAAGTTTATATAATTATGCACTAAGTCCCACATCTGCCATTCCCTAATTGCTTGGTCTTGCACCCTACGAATCTATGTTAGTGAGGTCCTCAAGATCAAATGTGTCAATATCATCCAAGTCTCCAAAGGTATGTCTATAGCGTGTAAGCTCAACCTCAACCATGTGTACACGTGCTTGCAAGTCCTCAATCTCTTTGGCTTGTGATGCAAGATGAGCTTGTAACTCCTTAGCAGTAACACCCTATTGATGGAGAGGTATGGCAAATGTTGCCAAGTCAACAAGATCACTGTGTACCTAGGGAGTTAGAACGTGAGGCCTTAGAGGCATGAGCTCTCTGTTCTTTGTTCTTACTTGCTTGCACTCTGCAAGACGTCCCCTCAACGTCCCTTTCCTATTCCAGACAAGTGATTCTTGTCGTTCCAATCCACATGTCGACGCGACATCATAAACATACACCTACTGAATGAAAAACATGGGTATTGGTTGGTTGTTTGGAATGCTCCCTTCCACCTCTATGAATCGCTGCAGAAGGATGTGGGCAAGGGTTTGCACAAGTCTAACAACTTAGGCTATGCATATTTATTCCTAGCATTTCTGGTTATTCCTAGCATTTTTGGATTGAAGAAACAAGGTGTTTCTTATGAACTCCGATGGACATAGCCTTTGTACTTTCCAAAGAGAGATCAGGTTTCGTTGCATGGTGTTGTCATCCACTGGACCAGCAGTGAAAATACCTAGCCCCTCTCTTCCTAGCATCTCTCTTTGCGCTTACAAGATAGCTTGAGAATTGGCATGATTTAGCTGGTCTGTTAAATCAGCCTCTTGAGGCACAAAAGTGGCTTGTGGACCCTCTTGAAGTGGAGGTTCCTCTAGTTGGGGAGGATCCTGTGGGAGAATGTTCTCTACATTCTCTCCCTTCATGCTCATACTTAACCTAAAAAATGACAAGAAGATAGAATTATTTTTTAACCATAAACAATATTAAATAATTAAATTCAAATGGATACCTATTGCATCATTCACTTATACAAGCAACATTTAAACATTTATTGTCGCATCATTTATCATATCAAGAAATTGTCCCATTTTTTATTATTGCATCATTCACTTATACAATAATATTTAAACATTAATTATTGCATAATTTATCATCTCATTTTAAATATACAAACTTGAATGATGGAGTGAATCCAAACTTGAATGATATACAAAAATATCAATGTTACAAGTATTCATGTCTAGTCACTCATATTACAAATTGTCCAAGAAAGACTCAATCATTTGCGGGTCTAAGTCCTTGGTTTGGACTAAGCTATATGCCACATTTAGGAGCAATATCAAAAACTCCACAAAAATTAGTAGTGCTTGGACATCAGTTCTTGGACATCTGCTTAGTTGTGCTAACTTTCCTTGAATTACAAATCATCATAGATGCCTGATTAGGAGCTTCTGTGGGTCCAGTACTGGTTTCAATGGTGCACAAATGTCTAAGATCTTTAAGATGTGATGAGACATAGCGTACACATCTTGTGCAATGTTGAAAGGTGGGGGATTGTTGCACAGGAACTTTGGAGCAACGTGACAAAATCTTGCAATGAAGTCTCTAGCCTTTGATGCATCAATGGACACAGAAAGCCTCAGCACCTTACATGCATAAATCTTTTGCAAATTAAATGGAGCGATAAGAATATTGTACATGTTGACTGTTCCACATGTGCCTGTGCCCACAGCCACACTAGGCATGAATCAAATGTCTCATCTCTGAAGCAGTGTGGGCTGCATGGGTCTTGCCACTGGTGCACGATCATGCAAGCCATGTGATACGGGTGGTGCTTGTGCAGGCAAGAATGAAGGAGATGGAAATCTATCTGCATGTGCACATAGATTGTGCATTCTTGGTGCAAGCGAGTATGCAGGAGATGGAAACTGGTCTGCGTGTGTGGAAGGAGGCACAAACGGAGTAGCAAAAAATGTGGCAAAATGTGGGCGTGCATATGGTCAGAGACATGGACCGGGTAACTGCTTGTGGGTATGGAAGAACTTGGGAAAAAGGGATACAGGAAAAGTCAGGCCGTGGTCAATGCATTGGTATATATGCATGGCACGGCTGCAATGGTACTTGTGGATACAGTGGGTGCAATGCGGCATGTGATTGGGGGAGTGGGTGCATTGGTGCTTGTGGCCATGGTTGTGCTTGGGGGCATGGGTGCATTGATGGAAGGGAGGACGAGGCAGCTTCTTTGCCTTTGAAACCTCGCCATGCATTCTTGATGTACGTGACTCTAGATTCTATAGCAGGACCCTCCCACTTCATGTCACAGAACTTGATGTCTCGACCTATTTGATCGAGGCATCATCGACCCTCCAACGCAAAGTGGTGCAAATACTGATCTATAGACTCTACTGTCAGTGACATCTGGAAATCGGTCATGCAAGGTCCTCCCTCCATGCTCTACCATTATCCTCACCAAATTATGTACACTGCTTTCACCATTGTTGAAAGCTATCTCAATGATGTCTCATTAAGAAGTGCACATTCTCGTTTTTCAGCACCTTCCTCTGAATAATTCAAAAAATAATTCAATGCCATGTGCAATAAGAAACTCATATACAATTGAGAGTGCGTAACTATGACTACACATCGATCCCTTCATCGACATTCGGCACTGTATGTGCCTCAGGGACATCTTATGCTTTTTCAGTCGTATTTTAGGCACAATTAACAATGCAAGTAGTCTAAGAAATGGCGTAGGTATAACCTCTCAACTCAAGCTCACATCATGTAACACACTACATAAAATCAAAACACAAAAAATAAGCATGTAACCTGCACAAAAAATGACCTAGGTATAACACTAACCGTGGACTTCATCATCTAGCACTAGGCTTCAACTACAACACACAACTATCAAGGGACAGTTGAGTGCCAGACTAAGTGTCTAAGAGCACATCGCATGATTTCTAACTTAGAATGCAAAAAAACTATCAAGTGACAGTTGAGTGCCATACTAAGTGTCTAAGAGCACATCACATGATATCTAACTTAGACTACAACACACAACTATCAAAGGACAGTTGAGTGCTAGACTAAGCATCTAAGAGCACATCACATGATATCTAATTTAGACTACAACACACAACTATCAAGGGACAATTGAGTGCCAGACTAAGTGTGCTTGAAAACATCTCTAAACTTAGACTACAACACACCTCTCAAGGGAGAGATGAGTGCTAGAATAAGCATCTATGAAAATATCACTAAGCTTGGATTGCAACACACAACTCTCTTAAGAGAGATGAGTGCCTACCCAAGAGTTCCTACAAACAAACATTTTTATACAAACTGAGACTGCAACACACAGCTCTCTTAAGAGAGATGAGTGCCAGTCTCAGGTAAAAAATAATTATTTATATTAAAATTGAAACTGCAACACACAACAAAGACAAACTACACCACACAACTCTCGCAAGAGAGATGAGTGCGAGCCTCTCTACTCACTAAAATACAATACAAAAAAAATATTAAATAATTTAAAAAGACTACAGCACACACAACTCTCCTAAGAACACCTATTTCATTAATTTTGGACTAGTGCACAATCCAAATTCCTTTTGTGAGATAATTTTGGATAAAGCATTTCAAAAAAAGAGGCTCTTATAAAACAAAACTTTGAGTCAAAAAGTAAGATTTTAAAAAAGAAAATTAGAAAAATTGACGTGACATGTTATTAAAACTAGAGTACATTAAAAAAAGAGGACTTCATGTTGTTAAAAGAGATAAAAAGTAAGATTTTAAAAAATCAAATTACAAAAAAAACTAGAGTACATTTAAAAAACTACATTTCATTTAAAAAAAAGCATGACACATTTGTACAAGAAGTAGATCACATAACTCAAAGCCATATGGTGTTAAAAAACACCTTCCATTAGCTCAGCCTAGAAGATGTCATCTTTGTCTTTTCCCTTAAGGAAATTCATCATTTCAAACTTCCATGCTGGGAAGTTGTTCTTGTTAAGCTTTTCAGTGACTATCTGTGAAAGAGCATCAAACGCCATTACAGAACAATGTAAAAACATTATGTCACTGTAAAAAACACAACTTCTGCCTCACAAGGGCAAATCTGCAAAACTAATGAAAGTGGTATTTGACCGGTTTCTGCAGTTATTGACTCGGGTCATATTGCACATGGGTAGAAATCATTGATGTGTTTGCTTCGTAAGTGCACACTTAAGTCTATGGAATTAAATTTCACAGTTACTTTAAATTTCTATGGAATTAAATTTCCATCACTTGACTATTAAGTCATTAGAGAGAGCATATGTCCTCGAAAGTGCCTACTATGGCATTGGCTTCATGAAAACAAGCAGACTTTAAACTTGCAGGCCATGCGTAACCAGCATTGGCATCACAAATCTCATCACAGACTCTCCTCACAACTTGTTTCGAATCTTAAACCCAAGGGCATGTTTTTTTGCAGATGTGCATACCACTAGGGAAAAAATGGAGTATAATGCGTGATCGACCATGCAAATCATATCCGATGGTGACAATACTTTGCACACATCTCAACCTAGTTCAAACGGACTTGCGTACAAAGTGGAGCCCCCATCCGATAAGTACTTGTTTGAATAACATACCTAGGACCGTGTTTTTTCATGGTTGTGCATGACACTAAGGCAAAAATGGTGTTTTATGCTTGATCGACAATGCAAAGCATATCCGATGGGCATAATACTTTGCACACACCTTCAACTAGGTAGAATTGACTTACATGCAAAGTGGCACACCCATCCCATAAGTGCTTCATCGGATAACATACCTAGCAGCATGTTTTTTTTACGAATGTGCATGACACTAGAGCAAAGTAGTATTTAATGCTCGATCAACCATGCAAAGGATATCCGATGGGCACAATACTTTTCCTACACTGCAACCTAGGTGGTATTGAAATTTTCTCAAAGAGCCACACCCATCCGATAAGTACTTGGTCGGATAACACACCTAAGGGCGTGTTTTTTTGTGGATGTGCATATCACTAGGGAAAAAATGGTGTATAATGCGTGATCGACCATGCAAAGCATATCCGATAGTGACAATACTTTGCACGCATCTCAACCTAGTCGAAAAAAACTTCTGTGCAAACTGAAGCCCCCATCTGATAAGTACTTGTTTAAATAACACACCTAGGACCGTGTTTTTTCATGGTTGTGCATGACACTAAGGCAAAAACAGTGTTTTATGCTTGATCGACAATGCAAAGCATATCCGATGGGCACAATACTTTGCATACACCTTCAACTAGGTGGAATTGACTTATATGCAAAGTGGCACGCCCATCCCATAAGTGCTTGATCGGATAACATACCTAGTAGCGTGTTTTTTTACGGATGTGCATGACACTAGAGCGAAAATAGTATTTAATGCTCGATCAACCATGCAAAGGATATCCGATGGCCACAACACTTTTTGTACCCTGCAACCTAGGTGGTATTGAAATTTTCTCAATGAGGCACACCCATCCGATAAGTACTTGGTCAGATAACACACCTAATGGCGTGTTTTTTTGCGGATGTCCATATCACTAGGGAAAAAATGCTGTATAATGCATGATTGACCATGCAAATCATATCCAATGGTGACAATACTTTGCACGCACCTCAAAGTAGTTGAAATAGACTTGCGTGCAAACTGGAGCCCCCATCCGATAAGTACTTATTTCAATAACACACCTACAGCCATGTTTTTATATGGTTGTGCATGACACAAAGGCAAAAACGGTGTTTTATGCTTGATCGACAATGAAAAGCATATCCGATGGGCACAATACTTTGCACACACCTTCAACTAGGTGGAATTGTCTTACATGCAAAGTGGCATTCCCATCGCATAAGTACTTAATCAGATAACACACCTAGCAGCGTGTTTTTTTACGGATGTGCATGACACTAAGGCAAAAATGGTATTTAATGCTCGATCGACCATGCAAAGCATATCCGATGGGCACAATACTTTTCCTACACCTTAAGTTAGGTGGTATTGAAATGTTCTCAAAGAGGCACACCCATCCGATACGTACTTGGTCAGATAACATACCTAAGGGTATGTTTTCTTACGGACCTGCATATCACTATGGGAAAAATGTTGTATAATGCATAATTGACCATGCAGAGCATATCCGATGTTGAAAATACTTTGCATGCTCTCATCCTTGTTGAAACGGACTTGCGTGCAAACTGGAGCCCCCATCCGATAAGTACTTGTTTGAATAACATACCTAGGACCGTGTTTTTTCATGGTTGTGCATGACACTAAGGCAAAAACGGTGTTTTATGCTTGATCGACAATGCAAAGCATATCCGATGGGCACAATACTTTGCACACACCTTCAACTAGGTGGAATTGACTTACATGCAAAGTGGCACGCCCATCCCATAAGTGCTTCATCGGATAACATACCTAGCGGCGTGTTTTTTTACGGATGTGCATGACACTAGAGCAAAAATAGTATTTAATGCTCAATCGACCGTGCAAAGGATATCCGATGGGCACAACACTTTTCGTACACCTCAACATAGGTGGTATTGAAATGTTCTCAAAGAGGCACACCCATCCGATAAGTACTTGGTCAGATAACACACCAAAGGGCGTGTTTTTTTTCTGGATGTGCATACCACTAGGGAAAAAACGGTGTATAATGCATGATCGACCATGGAAATCATATCCGATGGTGACAATACTTTGCACACACCTCAACATAGTTGAAACAGACTTGCGTGCAAAGTGGAACCCCCATCCAATAAGTACTTGTTTGAATCACACACCTAGGACCGTGTTTTTTCATGGTTGTGCATGATACTAAGGCAGAAACGGTGTTTTATGCTTGATCGACATTGCAAAGCATATCCGATGGGCACAATACTTTGCACAAACCTTCAACTAGGTGGAATTGACTTACATGCAAAGTGGCACACCCATCCCATAAGTGCTTGATCGGATAACATACCTAGCAGCGTGTTTTTTTATGGATGTGCAGGACACTAGAGAAAAAATAAAATTTAGTGCTCGATCGACCATGCAAAGGATATCCGATGGGCACAATACTTTTCCTAAACCACAACCTAGGTGGTATTGAAGTGTTCTCAAAGAGGCACACCCATCCAATAAGTACTTGGTCAGATAACACACCTAAGGGCGTGTTTTTTTGCACATGTGCATACCACCAGGGAAAAAACGGTGTATAATGCGTGATCGACCATGCAAATCATATCCAATGGTGATAATACTTTGCAAACACCTCGACATAGTTGAAACGGACTTGCATGCAAAGTGGAGCCCCCATCCGATAAGTACTTATTTGAATAACACACCTACGGCTGTGTTTTTATATGGTTGTGCATGACACTGAGGCAAAAACGATGTTTTATGCTTGATCGACAATCCAAAGCATATCCAATAGGCACAATACTTTGCACACACCTTAAACTAGGTGGAACTGACTTACATGCAAAGTGGCACGCCCATCCCATAAGTGCTTCATCGGATAACATACTTAGCAACGTGTTTTTTAACGGATGTGCATGACACTAGAGCAAAAATAGTATTTAATGCTCGATCGACCATGCAAAGGATATCCGATGGGCACAACACTTTTCGTACACCTCAACCTAGGTGGTATTGAAATGTTGTCAAAGAGGCACACCCATCTGATAAGTACTTGGTCAGATAACACACCTAAGGGCATGTTTTTTTGCGGATGTGCATACCACTAGGGAAAAAATGGTGTGTAATGCGTGATCAACCATGCAAATCATATCCGATCGTGACAATACTTTGCACACATCTCAACCTAGTTCAAATGGACTTGCGTGCAAAGTGGAGCCCCCATCCGATAAGTACTTGTTTGAATAACACACCTAGGACCGTGTTTTTTCATGGTTGTGCATGACACTAAGGCAAAAACGGTGTTTTATGCTTGATCGATAATGCAAAGCATATCCGATGGGCACAATCCTTTGCACACACCTTCAACTACGTGGAATTGACTTACATGAAAAGTGGCACACCCATCCCATAAGGGCCTAATTGGATAACATACCTAGCAGCGTGTTTTTTTTACAGATGTGCATGACACAAGCAAAGATAGTATTTAATACTCGATCGACCATGCAAAGGATATCCGATGGGCACAATACTTTTCCTACACTGCAACCTAGGTGGTATTGAAATTTGCTCAAAGAGGCACACCCATCCGATAAGTACTTGGTCAGATAACACACCTAAGGGCGTGTTTTTTTACGGATGTGCATATCACTAGGGAAAAAATGGTATATAATGCGTGATCGACCATGCAAAGCATATACGATAGTGACAATACTTTGCACGCATCTCAACCTAGTTGAAAGGAACTTACCTACAAACTAGAGCCCCCATCTAATAAGTACTTGTTTGAATAACACACCTAGGACCGTGTTTTCTCATGGTTGTGCATGACACTAAGGCAAAAACGGTGTTTTATGCTTGATCGACAATGCAAAGCATATCCAATGGGCACAATACTTTGGACACACCTTCAACTAGGTGGAATTGACTTATATGCAAAGTGGCACGCCCATCCCATGAGTGCTTGAACGGATAACATACCTAGTAGCGTGTTTTTTTACGGATGTGCATGACACTAGAGCGAAAATAGTATTTAATGCTCGATCGACCATGCAAAGGATCTCCGATGGGCACAACACTTTTTGTACACCTCAACCTAGGTGGTATTGAAATGTCCTCAATGAGGCACACCCATCCGATAAGTACTTGGTCAGATAACACACCTAATGGCGTGTTTTTTTGCGGATGTCCATATCACTAGGGAAAAAATGGTGTATGATGCGTGATTGACCATGCAAAGCATATCTGATGGTGACAATACTTTGCACGCACCTCAACGTAGTTGAAAAAGACTTGCGTGCAAATTGCAGCCCCCATCCGATAAGTACTTATTTAAATAACACACCTACGGCCGTGTTTTTATATGATTGTGCATGACACAAAGGCAAAAACGGTGTTTTATTCTTGTGATCGACAATGCAAAGCATATCCGATGGGCACAATACTTTGCACACACCTTCACTAGGTGGAATTGACTTACGTGCAAAGTGGCATTCCCATCGCATAAGTACTTGATCGGATAACACACCTAGCGGCGTGTTTTTTTATGGATGTGCATGACACTAAGGCAAAAATGGTATTTATTGCTCGATCGACCATGCAAAGCATATCTGATGGGCATAATACTTTTCCTACACCTTAAGCTAGGTGGTATTGAAATGTCCTCAAAGAGGCACACCCATCCGATAAGTACTTGGTCAGATAACATACCTAAGGGTATGTTTTTTTGCGGACGTGCATATCACTACAGACAAAACATTGTATAATGCATAATCGACCATGCAGAGTGTATCCGCCGATCGTGACAATACTTTGCACGCACCTCAAAGTAGTTGAAACAGACTTGCGTGCAAACTAGAGCCCCCATCCGATAAGTACTTGTTTGATTAACACACTTAGGACCGTGTTTTTTTATGGTTGTGCATGACACTAAGGCAAAAACTGTGTTTTATGCTTGATCGACAATGCAAAGCATATCCAATGGGCACAATACTTTGCACACACCTTTAACTAGGTGGAATTGACTTACATGCAGAGTGGCACACCCATCCCATAAGTGCTTGATCAGATAACATACCTAGCAGCGTGTTTTTTTACGGATGTGCATGACACTAGAGCAAAAATAGTATTTAATGCTCAATTGACCATGCAAAGGATATCCGATGGACACAAAACTTTTCGTACACCTCAACCTAGGTGGTATTAAAATGTTCTCAAAAAGGCACACCCATCCAATAAGTACTTGGTCAGATAACACACCTAAGGGCGTATTTTTTTGCAGATGTGCATATCACTAGGGAAAAAATGGTGTATAATGCATGATCGACCATGCAAAGCATATCCGATGGTGACAATACTTTGCACACACCTCAACGTAGTTGAAACGGACTTGCATCCAAAGTGGAGCCCCCATCCCATAAGTACTTATTTGAATATCACACCCACGGCCGTGTTTTTATATGGTTGTGCATGACACTAAGGTAAAAACGGTGTTTTATGTTCAATCGACAATGCAAAGCATATCCGATGGGCACAATACTTTGCACACACCTTCAACTAGGTGGTATTGACTTACATGCAAAGTGACACGACCATCCCATAAGTGCTTGATCGGATAACATACCTAGCAGCGTGTTTTTTTACGGATGTGCATGACACTAGAGCAAAAATAGTATTTAATGCTCGATCGACCATGCAAAGTATATCCGATGGGCACAACACTTTTCCTACACCATAACCTAGGTGGTATTGAAATGTTGTCAAAGAGGCACACCCATCCAATAAGTACTTGGTCAGATAACACACCTAAGGGCGTGTTTTTTTTACAAATGTGCATACCACTAGGGAAAAAACGGTGTCTAATGCGTGATCGACCATGCAAATCATATCCGATGGTGATAATACTTTGCACACACCTCAATGTAGTTAAACACACTTGCATGCAAATTGGAGCCCCCATCCAATAAGTACTTGTTTGAATAACACACCTAGGACCGTGTTTTTTCATGGTTGTGCATGACACTAAGGCAAAAACGGTGTTTTTGCTTGATCGACAATGCAAAGCATATCCGATGGGCACAATACTTTGCACACACCTTCAACTATGTGGAATTGACTTACATGCAAAGTGGCACACCCATCCCATAAGTCCTTGATCAAATAACATACCTAGCAACGTGGTTTTTTTACGGATGTGCATGACACTGAGCAAAAATACAATTTAATGCTCGATCAACCATGCAAAGGATATCTGATGGGCACAATACTTTTCCTACACCACAACCTAGGTGGTATTGAAATTTTCTCAAAGAGGCACACCCATCCGATAAGTACTTGGTCAGATAACACACCTAAGGGCATGTTTTTTTGCGAATGTGCATACCACTAGGGAAAAAACGGTGTATAATGCGTGATCGACCATGCAAATCATATCTAATACTTTGCACACACCTCAACATGCTTGAAAACAACTTGCGTGTAAAGTGGAGCCCCCATCCGATAAGTACTTGTTTGAATAACACACCTAGGACCGTATTTTTTCATGGTTGTGCATGACACTAAGGCAAAAACAGTGTTTTATGCTTGATCGACAATACAAATCATATCCGATGGGAAAAATACTTTGCATACACCTTCAAATAGGTGGACTTGACTTACATGCAAAGTGGCACGCCCATCCCATAAGTGCTTCATCGGATAACATACCTAGCAGCGTGTTTTTTAACGGATGTGCATGACACTAGAGCAAAAATAGTATTTAATGCTCGATCGACCATGCAAAGGATATCTGATGGGCACAACACTTTTTGTAGTTGAAATAGACTTGGGTGGAAAGTGGATCCCCCATTCGATAAGTACTTGTTTGATTAACACACCTAGGACCGTGTTTTTTCATGGTTGTGCATGACACTAAGGCGAAAATGTGTTTTATGCTTAATCGACAATGCAAAGCATATCCGACGGGCACAATACTTTGAACACACCCTGAACTAGGTGGAATTGACTTACATGCAAAGTGGCACTCCCATCCCATAAGTGCTTGATCGGATAACATACCTAGCAGCGTGTTTTTTTACGGATGTGCATGACACTAGAGCAAAAATAGTATTTATTGCTCGATCGATCATGCAAAGGATATCCAATGGGCACAACACTTTTTGTATGCCTTACCTTGGTGGTATTGGAATGTTCTCAAAGAGGCACACCCATCCGATAAGTACTTGGTCAGATAACACACCTAAGGGCGTGTTTTGTTGCAGATGTGCATATCACTCAGGAAAAAATGGTGTATAATGCGTGATCGACCATGCAAACCATATCCGATGGTGACAATACTTTGCACGCACCTCAACGTAGTTGAAATGAACTTGCGTGCAAAGTGGAGCCCCCATCCGATAAGTACTTGTTTGAATAACACACCTAGGGCTGTGTTTTTATATGGTTGTGCATGACACTAAGGAAAAAACGGTGTTTTATGCTTGATCCACAATGAAAATCATATCCATGGGCTCAATACTTTACACACACCTTCAACCAGGTGGAATTGACTTACATGCAAAGTCGCATTCCCATCGCATAAGTACTTGATCGGATAACACACCTAGCAGCATGTTTTTTTTACGGATGTGCACGACACTAGAGCAAAAATAGTATTTAATGCTCGATCGACCATGCAAAGCATATCCAATGGGAACAATACTTTTCCTACGCCTTAACCTAGGTGGTATTGAAATTTTGTCAAAGAGGCACACCCATCCGCCGATAAGTAGTACTTGGTTAGATAACATACCTAAGGGCATGTTTTTTTTGCAGATGTGCATATCACTATGGGAAGAACATTGTATAATGCGTAATCGACCATGCAGAGCATATCCGATGGTGACAATACTTTGCACGCATCTCAACCTAGTGGAAATGGACTTGCATGAAAAGTGGAGCCCCCATCCAATAAGTACTTGTTTGATTAACACACTTAGGACCGTGTTTTTTCATAGTTGTGCATGACACTAAGGCAAAAACGGCGTTTTATGCTTGATCGACAATGCAAAGCATATCCGATGGGCACAATACTTTGTACACACTTTTGACTAGGTGGAATTGACTTACATGCAAAGTGGCACACCCATCACATAAGTGCTTGATTGGATAACATACCTAGCAGGCTCGTGTTTTTTTACGGATGTGCATGACACTAGAGCAAAAATAGTATTTAATGCTCGATCGACCATGCAAAGGATAACTTCGCATGACCATCTGATGAGTACTTGATCGGATAACTTCTCCCACCAATAAATTAAGTACTAATTTATAATAAATGAGTAGATTATTAAAAAGAGACTAATATTAATGTAATTGTTACTATTGTAGCTTGCTTGCGAAGGACTCTCACAAAGGAGATGGCTATAGATTTTATTCCAGGGATGAATGTGATTTTATGTAGCAAAAGAGAAGTAGTTGCATTTGCTACAATCCATGATAGTGATCCCAATTCAGTTTGCCACTTTCGAAGACTTGGTGAAGATAAGGTGGCAGTTACTGTATCAAAGATTCTTAGCACACATGTTGAGCTAAAGTATAAATGTGGAGATATGGAAACACTTGGAGATGTTATGCCCTATAATACATCCAACAAATCATTTATAGCATGGGACAAAGATGAGACTTATGCAACAGACATTATCAAGAATACAAAGTGCACCACCTTGGATTTTACTATAGGGGACATTTTACAAATGAGATCATTTGCAAATAAGACTATAGCAGAAGGTGAAGTATTGGGATTTGAACAAGTGGAGCAATGGTCATTTGCATAGATGAGGATTCTAAAAGTCACTGATGATGGTATGGTTGCTAACATAACATCCTTATGTGATCCCTACTATGAGGTAGGCAAGAATATGAGATGGAGCATGCAATATTTAAACATGAAAAAGAGGCACATGGTTTTCAATGATAAAGACAAGGTATACTACAATATCAAAGGACCTAAAAAGCGTGCCCATGTGCCAGGCTCTATCACTTCAAATGTGGATGATTTCAATATACTCAATTATAGAAGTGACATCTTATCTAGAGTGGATGAGTTCATTGGTTCCAAGAAACAAAATGATTTTAGAAGCGAAGCCTTATCTGGGGTGGATGAATTCTTGCACAGTGAGAAGGGCAAAGGTTTCAATAGCGATGTCTTGTCAAGTGTGGATGAGTTCATGCATATTAACAAACCTAGTGTCAATCAAGCTTGTGGATTTGTGAAAGCCATGCAAGATGTCCCAATGAGTGATGTTCTCTCAGGAGTGGAAGAGTTTCAAGGTTCTCAATACTCTCGTAGAATATTGAATTCATTGAATGGTCCTAAGAGTATGTTAAAACCGAGGATGAGATCAACAGAGGATTATTCAATATTTAACTTTGATTGTGATATGGACAAGGATGCAATGACCAATCATGGATACTTGGTTACAAACAAATGTGAGGAGAAGAAGTGCATAAATACAAATAACAACGTGCACAAGGAACGAAAACGGTCATACATATGCATGAAGAGAAAGCGAATCCAGGCAGATCCACAAAAGCAACCAAAGAGGAAGAGAGTAATGAAGGAGGAGAACATGTTAAATGCATTGGGATATCTATGTTGCAAGCGAAGATGTATGCACTTCATTAATCTTGCAGACATCAGGGAATGTCGAGGACATGTGTGGCAAAGAAGAGGAAGCGAAAGAAATGAATACCTTCTCACAAGTCTCTCTTGCTTTCTTCAGAATGGCAATAAAAGGCTAAGTTCAAGACAAAAGGTAAAACCTCTCGTAAATGGAAAAAGGATTTGCAATAAGGCATATCACAATATTACTGGGTTATCCCATGGTACATATTGGGATTTAGTCACCAAGGCAAAGGGCGGCAACAAATTTAGCATTCATGGTAATAGAGAAAGATCCAAATCAAGAATCTCAACTGTCAGGGCAGCAACAATTTTGCAAGACTTCATACATGAAAATGCTTTACCTCAACCCCATATATCTACCAAACTCCTAACGGTGACACGATCAATGAAATGCACCTTCCAATGGGCTTGACAAAGCTCGAAGTATTTGACTCTATTGCAGAAAAGCAAAGGCAAAGAGGGGATGCCGTAGCTTCTTCTCATACTTTGTATACTCTTTGGAAGAAAAACTTTGGATATGTTAAAATCCCAAGGAGGCAAAAAATGTCAAAGTGCAATGTCTGTGATGATTTAAAGCGAGCGATTGAGAGTGCAACATGTCCAAATCAAAGGGAATTATACAAAAAAAACCAAAAATCTCATCATGACCTTATTCGACATTCCAGACAAAAATATGCATTTTGGAAGGAGCAAGCTATTTCGCATCCCGATGACTACATGTGCCTTATTGTAGATGGCATGGATCTGAATACAACAACATTGCCTCATTTTGTTGCCACTCCACCTAAAGTACAAGGAAAGAACTTTCTAAAGACACATCTATGTGGAGTGTTAGTGCATGGAATTAAGTTCTTTGTAGATATATGGATTGATTCCTTGCATCTACATGATAGCAATCAAGTTGTAACATCTATTATGAAGGCCATTTGCAATGTACATGCAGAAAAAGGTCGCCTACCACCGACTTTGAGAATACAAGCTGATAATTGCTGGTGAGAAAATAAGAATGTACTCATGTTTGCATTCTGCTCCATGCTAGTTGCTCATCGAATCTTCAATGAGGTCGAATGTGGATTTTTGTATGTTGGGCATACACATGAGGATATCGATCAGGTTTTTAGCACAGTCTCAAGGGAGCTTAAATGCAAGGATGTGGAGACAATAGATGACTTGGTAAGAAGATGTGACAGGCAAGTTGGTGGTCGTAAGGAAAGTACAGTATGTGAGAGGCTCGAAAGAATGTATGATTAGAAGAGCTTCATTCTACCTTTCATACAAACGGGTGGTGATGCATTGACAGGTCATACCAATCCACACTACTTTAGTTTTTTTTTTAAAGATGAAAAACCCGTAATGCGATGGCAACAGTATTCTCATGATAAAAATGGGAACCTAAAGAACCTTACAGTCTCTTAACTTCAATTCCCAGCAAGGAAAGGTATCCAACATGGGCTCCTATACAAGAATTCAATGAGAGGTCTAACTGTGAAATAGAAGGATTAAAAGCATTTATTACATACAAAGAGGAAATGCTCCGGAGATATCCTGATTCGAAGCCTACTTGGAGAGAACACACTACCACTATAATTAACAAGACACAAAATTTAATAAAGGACCTTGAGAGAATGCGAGGCTCAAAGGATGTCAAGGAAGAATGCAATATGTTTTGGCCAAATGTTCATAACGATTTGCGCCCAACTCCAGTCTTTGAAAATGAATTTGTATCATTACTCGCACGTCCATATTGTGGACCGAAGAAGAGAGGGTTTATGCCACAAGTAGATATAGAGGTCGATTGTTTTGTTGTGGTTCAGCCATCGGATGATGAATATGAGAATTTGAAGTTTTGGGTTGCAAAAGTAGTTGATGTGCAAAGAGATGACCAAGGGAGAGCTACAACATTCATAGCGATATGGTATGAGCCAAAGGGTAGGAAGGAGAATATGGATAACAACACATTGTATACTAATTGTATAATAATGAAGGAGTGGGTCCCAAATGATGAAGCGGTCTCTCAAGTTTCGACGGAGACAATCATAGTGTCTTGGCATTCAAGGGCAAAGAAATCAAAGAAGCGCATGGGATATGAGGTAGAAGGAAAAATAAAAATACCACAGCAAACTATTTTGCATATACACGAATTTTTAAGGATGCTCGCCATGGAGGAAGTAGAAGGAGATAGTGCAAATGAAGAATGTCCATGATCAAAGCTTTGTATTGAAGTTCATTGAAGGATTTTATTTGGGTACTAGGGAAGAAGCCAATCCAAGACAATTATAATCAGAGTCATCACCTCCTATGTCAAATGAGAGTCAAAATATGCACTGGATGTCACCCAAGGGTCAAGGCTTGCCAAGACAATAGGTGTTGAGATATCGAGCTCCACTCGAGATATGCCAGGGTGACTGTTGTGCATTTATGTCACCGACTTGTTAGCTGGAGATGCGGTTGGTACACCGCCCATAAATAATAGCTGGATGATAGCTATCCTTATCTACACTAGTTCGTGGCTCAGTTAGTATGCCACCTTAGTTAGTTGAGTTTGGTTTGAGACCCACATATAGGGTTCTTCTATTTTCTTTGTACTTGAGTTCTTTTGGCTTTCACAACTAAGAAGAGGAAAACTGTTTTCAGCCTCCATCTTCGTGTGTATTCCCCCATTGTGCATGTGAGAAAGCCGCAAGTGAGACTCCTTCCCTCTCTCCCACAATCTTCACATGGTATCAGAGCCTTGTTCGTGGTAAGGAGCTCAAGAAAGCAAGCCAAGTTCGTGGTTTCCTGGTAAGAGGACCAGTGTTGCTTTCCTATTTTGAGTTTGGGAGCAAATCTCTGCAGGTAGCACAGCTAGAAGTGCAAGAGTGCACTGTATGCTGTGGGACAGGACGAAGCCCTAAGTGATGTTATTTTTCTGATTCGAGGTCATTTCGGGGCCCGTTTTGGAGACGGAAGTTCTTCACAGGCACTCAGAAAAAGGCCCTATTTTTTGCTGTGCGCGGCTAGTCGGTGGAAAGGTGCCGCAGAAATTGCATCGTATGCCTGTGTGCAGAGATATTGGGAGTTGTAGATTCATGCTTGTTGCCTGTTGATGCAAAATCATCACTAAAAAGTGACTGTGTGGTGAAATACCACTTTCGTCAGTTTTGCAGATCTGCCCGTGTGAGGCAAAAGCTGTGTTTTTTGCAGTGACAGAATATTTTGCAGTGTTCTGTAATGGCATCTGATTCTCTTTCACAGATTGTCACTGAAAAGCGTGACAAGAACAATTTCCAGGCATGGAAGTTTAGAATGACGAATTTCTTGATGGGAAAAGGCTATTGGGAATTCATTACAGGAAATGAAGAAGAACCTGTTCTTCCTAATGTTCCCAGTCAACAGGAAATGCAGGCATTTAAGGATGGCATGAGAGAGCCAGGAAAGTTATGTACTGGCTGTCTATCAGTATTTCAGACTCCATGATTGTGCATATTCAAGATGCAAATACGCCAAAGGAGGCATGGGATACTTTGGCAAAAATGTATAGCACAAATACGCAAGCCAGGAAAATGCAACTCAAACAGGAGTTGCACAATGTGCAGAGAGAAAATTTGAGCATAAATGACTACCACATGAAAGTGAAGAAAATTGCAGATGCACTTGCTTCCATTGGGTCACCAGTGGATGATGACGATTTGGTTTCTGTGACCTTGAATGGTCTAGGAAAGGATTATGCACAATTCCGGACATCCATTGCCGTCCGTGAAAAATTTCCAGATTTTGAGGAGTCAATTGCTCTTCTAATTTCTGAAGAGCAGAGAAATGGGGGTGCATCTTCTTCAGTAGGAACTTCAAAAGAAACTGTCTTCTACTCAAATGCTGGCAGAGGTAGAGGCAGAGGTAGAGGAGGCCGATCTGCAGGCCGTGGTAGAAATCAAAATATGCAGCAAACGCAAGAAAACCAGTCCTATGCAGGAGGACGTGGTAACTCTAGAGGCAGGGGGAGCCAAAGAGGCCATGGTGGATGGCACAGAAGCCAAAATGCAAACAGCAATGTTGAATGCTACTATTGTGGCAAAATGGGTCATATGGCTAAGCTACAAAAAGCAGAATGACATTATGAATGGAAAATTGCAGCAAGGCAATTATGCATCTTCTAGCAGGCAAGGTGATGATAGAAATGAGCATCTTTTTATGGTGCAGCATATGACCAATTCTGTGACAAGTGCAGAAGAACAAAATGATGTGTGGTATGTTGACTCAGGTGCGTCAAACCACATGACAGGTCATGCAGAATGGATGCAAGATGCAAGGAAAATGGAAAAGCCAGGATTTGTGGAGACTGGTGATGATACTGCACATCCTATTGTGCAGATTGGCAAAATTCCTTTGTCTATGCAGGATGGGAAAAAGAAATACTTGTCTGATGTATTTCATGTCCCGAACATCACCAAGAACCTGGTTTCTGTTGGTCAGATGGTTGAGCAGGGCTTGCACGTCAGATTTAATCCTCATGGATGCTTTGTTGAGGATATGAAAAATAGTGGTCGCTTGATAGCAAAAGGAAAGAAGAAGGGCAGGATGTTTACGTTGGATGCAGACATGCCTGAATTGAGTGCAGCAATGTTTGCACATGGGACCGGTGTAGTTGCAGATATTGATATCTGGCACAGACGCATTGGTCATGTTAATATACAGCGACTTAAATCAATGCAAGCCCAAAATATTGTTGCAGGATTGCCTAAATTCAAGGTTGCAGAAATGCACAAGGTTTGTGAAGCCTGTCAATTTGGGAAACAGGCAAGGAAACCTTTTCCTAGGCATGTTCAAGAGAGTAAAAAGCCATTGGAATTAATCCACTCTGATGTGTGGACTACAAAAGCTGCATCTATTGGAGGGTGTCACGATTTTGTCACATTTATTGATGACTTCAACAGAAAACTATGGGTGTATTTTATGAAAAAGAAAAGTGAAGTGTTTGGGCACTTCAAAGCTTTCAAAGCTATGGTTGAAAAAGAAACAGGCCTGCAAATAAAATGCCTAAGGTCAGATGGAGGGGGAGAGTACCTCTCAAATGAGTTTGCAAGGTTCTTGCAGGAGCATGGTATAAAGCAGCAATATTCATGCAGTCATACCCCACAGCAAAATGGAATTGCAGAAAGAAAAAACAGGCATATTGGAGAGGTATCTTGGGCTATGCTAAATGAAAAAGATCTACCAGATTATTATTGGGCTGAAGCAGTTGCTACAGCAGTCTATATAATGAACAGGACTCCCACTACAACAATACATGGCATGACGCCAGAGGAGATGTATACTGGTAGAAAACCAGATATTTCTCATCTGAAGATTTTTGGTTGCATTGCCTATGTCCATGTGCCAGATGAGTTGAGGTCCAAGTTGGATCCAAAAGCTGAGAAGTGCGTCTTTATTGGTTATTCTCTGCAGCAGAAAGGGTATAGATGCTATAACCCTTCTACACGTAAGTTCACAGTGAGCAGAGATGTTGTTTTTTATGAGATGAGCAGCTGGTATAAACCAGTAAATGTGATGATTGATGTAGATGCACAAAATGGTAATGCTGCACAGAATGCACAGCAGCAATCACAAAATATCAGTGGACCTGGAGTGTCCTCTACCAGTGGTTCACATACTTCGCCATGGACAGGCAGATTGAGATCAGGAGAATCCCCTCAAAGCAATGCAGAGAGTGGTACGCAGGTATCACGAAAAGGAAAAGAGAAGGTAGATCAGCCCATGTTTGATGTGAATGCAGGTCACTCTTGTGTGGATGGTGAATCCAGTGGCTCAGAACAGAGCATTGATGATGAGTTGGGTATTCCTTCTGTTGTTACACCTGGAGTAAGGAAGACCAGGGATGTTTTGAGAGCACCTGGAAGTGAGCCTATTTTGCGCAGGTCTACCAGGGTTAGGTATCCTATGGATAGGCTGAAATATGATGGATTTACAGCCATTCACTATGCCTATATGGTCAAAGTGATACAAGAACCAGAACCCACTTCTTTTGAGCAAGCCATGGGAAATGAAAAATGGGAGAAAGCCATGGATGAAGAAATGGATGCCTTGGATGCTAATGCTACATGGGAATTGGTGCCTTTGCCTAAAGGCAAGAATGCAATTGGTTGTAAGTGGGTTTATAAGATCAAGCACAATGCAGATGGTTCTATGAATAGATACAAGGCAAGATTAGTTGTCAAGGGGTATGCACAGACATATGGCATTGATTATGAAGAAACTTTCAGCCCGGTTGCAAGGATGGCAACCGTAAGAGCAGCCATTGCTATGGCTGCATCAAAGGGATGGTCTTTACATCAGATGGATGTAAAGAATGCCTTCTTGCATGGTGATTTGCAAGAAGAGGTCTTTATGGAGCAGCCAGCAGGTTATGTTCATGCTATTCATCCCGAGTTTGTTTGCAAGTTGAAGAAAGCCTTGTATGGCTTGAAGCAAGCACCTAGAGCATGGTCTGACAAGATAGGACAGTATCTTGTCACTATTGGCTTTCAGATTTCCAAGGCAGATTTCTCACTCTATGTGAGAAAAACAGAGAAAGGGATTATGCTACTGGTCATTTATGTTGATGATTTGATCATCACAGGTGATAGTGATGAAGATATCATTCATGTGAAAATGCTATTGAGGCAGAAGTTTGAGATGAAGGATTTGGGAGAGCTGCATTATTTCTTGGGCATTGAGGTGATTAGATCACCAAGTGGGATACAGCTCTTGCAGAGGCAGTATGGATTGGACATGCTGTCCAAATATGGGATGATAGGCTGTAAGCCTATTTCAGTTCCTTTGGAGCAGAATGTGAAGCTGAGCGCAGATGCAGGTGAGCTTCTGGAGGACCCTACTATGTACAGATGCATAGTAGGAAGTTTGATTTACATGACTATTACCAGGCCAGATTTGAGCTATGCTACTGTTGGGTTGGTAAGTCAGTTTATGCAGGCTCCAAGGAAACCGCATTTGGATGTGGCTAGACACATACTCAGGTATGTGAAGTCCACATTGCAGTATGGACTATTTTATGAGACTAGGGTTCAGATACAGTTGCATGGATACACTGATGCTGATTGGGCTGGTAGCATTTCAGATAGACGATCTACCAGTGGATATGTGTTCTCTTTTGGGACTGCTGCAGTCACTTGGAGCAGCAAGAAACAGCCTACAGTTGCCTTGTCGAGCACAGAGGCTGAGTACAGGGGTGCAGCAATGGCTACATGTGAGGTAGCTTGGTTGCATAAGCTACTTTATGATATGCATCAGTCTACAGATGGGCCAGTTGTCATTTATTGTGACAATATGAGCAGTATACATTTGGCAAAGAACCCAGTCTTTCATGCTAGAACAAAGCACATTGAGGTGCATTATCACTATGTGAGGGAGAAGGTTTTACTAGGTCTTATTGATCTAGTTTATGTCAGCACAAAGAATCAGGTAGCTGACATATTCACAAAAGCATTGGGCGCAGAGAAGCTGCGCAAGTTCAGAGACCTGCTTGGTGTGCAGGATTTGGGATTGAGCTCGAGGGGGAGTGTTGAGATATCGAGCTCCACTCGCGATATGCCAGGGTGACTGTTGTGCATTTATGTCACCGACTTGTTAGCTGGAGATGCGGTTGGTACACTGCCCATGAATAATAGCTGGATGACAGCTATCCTTATCTACACTAGTTCGTGGCTCAGTTAGTATGCCACCTTAGTTAGTTGAGTTTGGTTTGAGACCCACATATAGGGTTCTTCTATTTTCTTTGTACTTGAGTTCTTATGGCTTTCACAACTAAGAAGAGGAAAACTGTTTTCAGCCTCCACCTTCGTGTGTATTCCCCCATTGTGCATGTGAGAAAGCCGCAAGTGAGACTCCTTCCCTCTCTCCCACAATCTTCACAATAGGGAGTTAATGCAAATGGCACCTGGCAAGGGACTATCACATTGAGCAATAAGATAATGGGGAGTCAATGCACCCAAGGGGCAAGGCTTAGCAAGATAACTTGTGGGAGTTAATGCAGATGGCACCTGTATTTTGCACTGGATGTCACCCAAGGGTCAAGGCTTGGCAAGACAATAGGGAGTTAATGCAGATGGCACCTGGCAAGGGACTATTGCATTGAGCAATAAGGGGAGTCAATGCACCCAAGGGGCAAGGCTTGGCAAGACAAGTGGGAGTCAAATTATGCAGATGGCACCTGGCAAGGGACTGTCATGACATTGAGCAATAAGACAATGGGGAGTCAAATTATACAGATGGCACGAATTGAGGCTCTTTAAGAGCAACAATTTAAATTGTAAACATATGTTCAATCTATATCATTTTGGATATAAAGACTCTAGCTGAGAGCAACGTCTCTCAATGTAATCGTATAATAATAGCTATAATTGCTATTATACCTCTTTGGTTCAATACAAAACTTGGGTCTTATGGCATCATGTCTTTTTTCTATTTATTAAAAGTTTTAAAAATTTTGTGCATATTGCGAGTGACAATGTTATTTTCATGAAATATTTAAGTCTCCTTTCATGGATTTATAAATTTATCATGTCAAGGAAAAATATTAAAAATAATTAAATTAACAAATAACTTAGATATAGCTAGAATTTCTAATATAGTATTATTTCAAATTCTTGCATGTTGGTAGTATAGATTGAAAAAACAATATTTTTATGTGAATATGATAGTGCCACAAAGTGAACTTTTGATTTGGGAAGAATATTTTCAGAAAGTAAAATTTTGATTTGGGAAGGATATTTTCACAAAGTAAAGTTTTCATTTGGGAAGGGATTTTGGGCTTCATCCAAAAACAACACAAAAAGTCCAAAATTAATGAAATAGGTGTTTAAGAGAGATGAGTGCCAATCCTAAACAAAACAAAACAAAATAAACATTAACTACTAACAAAAGACTACAACACACATCTCTTGCAAGAGAGATGAGTGTCAGTCATCGGCAAGCAAGGGTTTCGAAGGTACCTATGAAGAAAGCTAGTAGGTACCACAAGCAAGCAGGAGGTATCAAGGCTGGCAAGCAATTGGTTGATGTGACAAGGAAGACAGGTGGTTGTATTCATATGAATACCAAAAATAGCAATGGTTATATGTTTATACTATGTTTATTCGTACAAATAAATTGTGTTATTCATACAAATAGTTAGTTATTTTTACAAATAGGTTATTCATACGAATAGAAAAGCAAAAAGCGTTTGAAATGTTTTAAATCATTAAAAACACGTATTTGAGCATTTTTTCGAATTTAAAAAAAACACTCAAATTAATGTAACTTGGCTGAGAACAAGAGAAAGTGGATGGTTGTTTTGGGTCATCATGTGGGAAGGTTTCAAAATGGAGCTCTGTTTTGATTTTGGGTCCATATCTCTTGATAGGGACGTGCGAACCGTAAAAGAAAAAAAAACAAATCTTCTCATTAATGCCACACGCTTGTAGCAAAATAAAGTACTTTTTTTTTTCATATTTTTACCTTTTTTTGTGGAATTTCTATGTTACATTGGCCTTCTCCTCATTGGTTGAGAGGCATTTTTCCCAAACCCTAAAAGGCCCCCAAATGAGCTCCCTTTTTCCTAATGTTGCGCAACACAATCTTTTATTGCGTTGACCACTGTGCTGGTTTGAGCAATGATGTTGGCATGAGGCAACCACCATGCTAGCCTGACTAAAGAACAAAACTTTTGCCTTGCCACCTGTCCTTGCATGTCTTTGCCATCTATCACTGCACAACACAATCTTTTGTTGCACTAACCACTGTGCTATTCAAGGAATGATGTTGGCATGGAGAGACCACCATGTTGGCATGAAGACCACTGTGGCATGTTACTCTCTAAAGGGGACCCCTCAAGGTCCATATTTGCAACCACCGTGCTAGTTGTTGGAGCTATTTTAGTTCTAAATCAAGGAGAATATAGTCTTATTTTGGAGATATTTTAGTCTTATTACTCCTTGTGCAACAATTTTGCAAACACCGCACTGGTTCTTGGAGCTATTTTAGTTCCAAGCTAAGGAGAATGTAGAAATTTGCAATTTATGCCTTGCAACCACCACGCTGGTTATTGGATTTATTATATCTCTAAACCACCGCACTAATTATTGGAGTTATTATAGTTCTAAACCAAGGAAAATATGCTCCTATTTTGAAGATATTTTAGTCCTATTAGTCCTTGTGCAACAATTTTTGCTAGTTCTTGGAGCTCTTTTAGTGCTATTTTAGTTCCAATTTAAGGAAAATGTAGTCCTATTTTAGAGCTATTTTAGTCCTTTTGCAGTAATTGCTTATGCAGCAATCGCACCGGTTGCACTAGCTGCAGTAAAATCCTAAATAAGGGCATTTGTGAACCATTTTTACTACAGTAAGAATAAAATTTTCAATAGTTTCTTGTGCAACGATTCCTATGGTTGCAATAAAATGTAAACGAGGGCAGAAAATATGCCATTTGTGCTTCTTTAGAGCCACTTTCACTACCAAAGTAACAACAACAATAGGAGAACAATAGTTTTGGTGATAATGGTACTACATTGAAATCGAAACAAAAGAAATTACATCCGATAATTTTATGAGGTAAACCCCCCGAAAACATTAGTTTTGGTAATAATGGTACTACATTGAAATTGAAACAAAAGAAATTACATCATATAATTTTTGCAATAATAGTATTACATCGAAATCGAAACAAAATAAATTACATCTGAAGCAAACATTTAACAAAACATAATACATTCAAAGATGCTAGCACTTTGTCATTGTGACATTTCTTTAAACACTTTTAGCACTTGTCAACACCACCGGTGTGGCAGGACGTGGTGTCACTTTTTGCTCTTGTTAGCACTTTCTGACATTTTTCACCTGGTGCCTCGTATGCAGGGGACATTACGAGCACCTCGTAGTGCTATCATAGTTACTACTTTCTTATAATTTTGACCCAAAACTCCTCATATACAGGGGATAATATGAGCACCTTGTAATTGAACATAACCTTCTTTATAGAAACTTCTTTCAAGGCACTGGGAGAGAGAAGTCAATTTGGTGGTGAGCTCAATCAAGTACAACATTTGATAGTGGACAGGGAACTCAATCTCGTAGCTAGCACAATGATGCATGCTCTAAGTGTGTCAGAGCTCATCACCAAGTTGAGTTCTACTTCCCCAGTGCCAAAGGTTTTCCTTAATTACAAGAGGCTCATCACCAAGTTGAGTTCTCTCCTAGTTCATGACAGAACAACGATGACGAACATTTGTTTGAGAATAGGATCAAATGCGATGGACCAGTAATCCATTCTACAATCCCCCCGTTAAGACATCATGCAACTCCCTTGGTCATGGCTATGGCTGGTGGAGTGTTGCAAGATGGAGAGCCAAGGAAAACAATGGATCCGATGACTTGGGTAGCATTATGAAGGGGCAGCGAGGTTGCAACAGAAGATTCATCACAAGGGTGGAAGGGGGCTTGGAGAGTGTGGAAAGAGGTAGGAGAGGGTTTTTCCTAGGAGTGGTGAATTGTTTCTCTACCCTTAAGTCCTTTATATAGCTAGACTTGCCACCCTTCCACTCTTTTCCCTATCCACTCAATCAAGTACAACATTTGATAGTGGACAAGGAACTCCATCTGGTAGTGAGCTCTAGCACAGTGATGCATGCTCTAAGTGTGCTAGAGCTAATCACCAAGTTGAGTTCTACTTCCCTAGTGCCCCGAAGGTTTTCCTTAATTACAAGAGGCTCATCACCAAGTTGTGAGTTCTCTCCCAGTTCATGATAGAACAACGATGACAAACATTTGTTTGAGAATAGGATCAAATGTGATGGACCAATAATCCATTCTGCAATCCCCCCGTTAAGACATCATGCAACTCCCTTGGTCATGGCTATGGCTGGTGGAGTGTTGCAAGATGGAGAGCCAAGGAAAACAATGGATCCCATGACTTGGGCAGCATTATGAATGGGCATCGAGGTTGCAACAGAAGATTCATCACAAGGATGGAAGGGGGCTTGGAGAGTGTGGAACGAGGTAGGAGAGGGTTTTTCCTAGGAGTGGTGAATTGTTTCTTTGCCCTTAAGTCCTTTATATAGCTAGACTTGCCACCCTCCCACTCTTTTCCCCTTCATTTCTTATGTCCATTTGTGCGACTCTAGGTGCCTATCACTACTAAGAGCACACAATAAACCCATTAGATTTTGCCGATAGCCCAGCCTAGCGTAGGCAGTCATATACATCATTCTCTAGCCATGACGTGCTATTAGATGGTTTCCATGGAAGAATTTCTTGGCCATCGGAGCCAAGATCATAATAATTCAATGGGATGAGGGGGGAGGAGCAGTGGCACATGCACCCAGCAAAGTATCCCAGCCTAGCATAGGCAGTCATATACATCATCATCTAGACATTACGTGCGATTAGATGGTTTCCATGGGAGAATTTCTTGGTCAAGCCAAGATCATAATAATTCAGTGGGATGAGGGGGGAGGAGTGGTGGCACATGCACCCAGCTTGCTAGTAGCCCAACCTAGCATAGGCGGTCATATACATCATCGTCTAGCCATGATGTGCAATTAGATGGTTGCCATGGGAGAATTTCTTGGTCATCAAAAAATTTTAACAGTCTAATATGTTCTTACATTCTATCTCCAAATTAGTGCTAATTTGAGCATGCAAATTAGATGGTCCCTCATGCAAGGTCATTATTATTATAGTCTGATGCCAACTCAATGCTAATCTGAGCCTGTGAACTAGATGGCCCCTCATGCAAAGTCAAATTTATTGCAGTCAACTGAAGAAAGGAAAGATCAGAACAGAACATCAGATTAGCATTGAGTCAGTTCATCAGACCACATAATAACAATAATTCTCGATCATAAGAATGAGGACTATTGTTATTACAGTCTAATGAACCAACTGAATGCTAATCTAAGCTTGTGAACTAGATGGTCCCCCATGCAAAGTCATTGCTAATCTGAGCCTATGAATTAAACAATCATTGTTATTACAGTCTGATTTTGACTGAATGCTAATCTAAACCTATGAATTAGATGGTCTCTCATGCACTATCATTGTCACTAAAACAAGCATGGTGGCTCTTTGGGATTATTATATTGTTTGGGATTTATATTTTTCCCTTGTTTGGTATTTACTAAAACAAGCACGCCTGTTGTTTGGGATTTACTAAAGGTTATATTTTTTGGGGGTTGTAGCTAATCCTAAACCAATAAAAATGCATTTCCTTACTAGTGCCTACTCCTCTAGCCATTACCTATCAATCACTAGCATTAACTATCATACAACTACCTATCATATTCATCAATGTAATGTGTGGGGAATCTATCAGTACACGGTTCTCCAAATATGGAAAACATCTCAATGGATTGCATCGTTGAGCATGTCCAGACAGCTTGATTTGACAGATTAGAATATCTGAACAATTATAGCTTGGATAGTAGGAGAGAAAACTAGTTTAAAAACCCGTCAGGTCTTGAGTGAAGGAATAGCGGAGGAACAGAGATGGAAAGCCACAATAGCAATGACATCTTTTCTGCTGCTTGTCCTAAGCTTAATGAAGCCATTTTGCAAGGGGTCCGCGGTGGCAACCCAAGATTGTCGCAGACGAGATTGATTGTTTGGAGGAGAAACATAGAGTTTCCAAGAGTGTCATTCATAAGATGGTCATATTGTAGGAGGAATTGTGGGAAGGCCTTCTATACTATAAGAACCCAATATAGTCGACTTTTCAATAGAACTTGAGTTAAGTAGTAAATTGTCTTCTTTGAAAAAAAAAAGTAGTACATTGTCTTTGTATTTATCCACCCTTATATATGATGGTGGTCTCTTTTTGAAATGTAGAAGAGTAAAACTTGGTTGTATACTATCCGGGTATATAATTTTATGGGTTTACTATACATTTGGCTATTCTATATAACTTCAGTTTTTAAGTAATTATTCGCCATTTATCCATCTTTGGATATGACTATTTCACTCAACTAGACTTTATAATTTGAAAATGTTGCATTTAGTTGGATTATTTAGTTGGATTCAAACGTTCTATATTTTCAATAATACAATGCGATTATATAGAGTGCAATTCATTTAGGATTTGTGGTCATCATCCCAGTGGTGGCTGAATTTTGATAACATATAAAGAGAACTAGCCTAAAGGGGGTTGTTTTAGTGTAGCACTTTGCAACAATATGATTTCTTTTTAGGATAGCAAGGCGGTAGTGCATGATAAGTGGTCATGATAAATGGACGCCAACGCAATGGTTGGTTGCACT
Organism: Dipteris shenzhenensis; assembly: GCF_047967505.1. Classification (NCBI taxonomy): domain Eukaryota; kingdom Viridiplantae; phylum Streptophyta; class Polypodiopsida; order Gleicheniales; family Dipteridaceae; genus Dipteris; species Dipteris shenzhenensis. The sequence goes on along the minus strand of NC_141602.1, from coordinate 59,882,209 downwards.
CTAGGATATTAATTGCAACCAACGCAGTGGTTTGCTTCTATTAGTAGAAGATGAATGGCATGCAATTCATTTGTTTATGATTTTTGGTCACCCGTGTATTCATGGTCATAGTCTGGAGGTTCAAATTTGACAATAGTTAAAGAGAACAAGCCTAAAGGGGGTGCCATAAACATATGAATTTTCTAATATTTCACCAACCCAGTGGTTGAAATCTGACAATAGTTAAAGAGAACCAAGCTATTTGTGGGAGCTATTTTTCTTGTGTGCAACCAAGGAAAATGCAATTAGATCCCATGACGTGTGATTAGATGACTTAAACAACCACAATGGTTGTTTGGGATATACTAAAAACAAACGTATGGGGTTAATCTACCATTTGGGATTCAAAAACAAGCGCGGTGGTTGTTTGGGACACATGATGAGGATCCAGGTGGCCTTTCTTGTAACACACGATGAAGATTCAAGTGGCCTACAGACTAGTCACTGCAAATTTATCCGAAGACATGGGCATCAATCCCCATGGAGCAATGTTCCAATATGACCAGATCTCAAGTCATTCACAGCTTGCCTACATAGGTCAAAGCCTATGTGTGTTTGGCAAATTGGCAACAACAAACATTCTTGTCTTTGAGTTTCCTGACGTACCAAGGCTTCCAATACTCAAGGCTCCTCTGCCCAATTGAAATGTCAAGATTCTGATCCATAAAATTGAGATACAATTTGTCTGCTAACACAACATGCAAGCCCCCTTTTTGCTCTATTATGAGGGGGGGGAAAAAAAAATATAGTATGTGCAAAAATGCGGTTTAATTAAAGTAATCAACCTACAAGAAAACAAAACAAATTTAACCCCCAGGCTAGTTTAATACAATCATATATAATAAGGTACTAGAAAAACAAAACAATTTCAGCCACCGTGTTGGTTTAGGATAGTCAAAATGTCAACCACCGGGTCGGTTTAGGACACAGTCACAATTTCAATGGCACCGAGCTGATTTAGGATAGTCATTATTTCAAGTACCGGGCAGGTTTAGTTTGATAGTCACATTAGACAATAAGAAGTATATTGCTTTTCATTTTTGAATTTCACAATTAGAAAATAGCGATATATTTATTTTTATTTCTATACTAATATATAGCATTCATTTATTTATTTCTATTCAACCATAAGAGAACCCTAATTTCAATCAGATATTGTTGTTTGACTTGAAACAGCATCGGGCCAATCACAATCACATTAAGTCCAAGCCATCCCGGTCCAAAAATTAAGTGGTATATGACCCGAATAGTAGGAACTTAAATTTAACTAATTTAAGTACTAAGAAATAGAGTAATTTCAACTAGAGCTAGTCAACAACTAATGTATGTTCAACCACACTAGTGTTTGAGCTGAACCATCCATAGTTGCATGACATTCCAACCACCCGACTGGTTTAGTAAAATAACAATATATTATTTTTCTATTGCGAAATATATTGCTATTACTTTCTGTTCAACCACAGAATCATATAACTAGCATTTGAGCTGAACCAACCACTTTTGCATGATATTCCACCCAACCACGAGCTAGTTTAGGATAATCAAATTAAGTCTATGGTTCTGGTGTTTGAGATGAACCAGCCACGGTTGCATGATATTCCAACCACCAAGTAGGTTTAGGACAATCGCATTAAGTCCAAGCCAGCCTAGTACACTATCTCAAAGCTCAATCAAAAATAATCACCGGGCTAGTTTAGGCAACCACTAACCTGGGTTGTATCAAGAAATGAAACAAGTAAACTTTCCCAAAGCTCAATCACAAACAACCATCTGGATGGTTTAGGCAACCACCATGGATGATTTTTTAAAGTTAGTTCCATTAAGAAGCTATACTTTTATATTGGCATCTAAAGTTTGTATGGCCTAATAAAAATGAATGTTTGAAACATTCACCAAGATTTGAAACTTTTATGCAAAAATAAATAAAATTTCACCATGATTTACATTTTTTCCTTCTAAATTCAAAAGAAGAAATATAAAAAATTACTACATTCTACTAATATTGTGAAACTTAAAAAATTATCTTGAAAACTTTTGCCAAGATTTTATATCAATGTATAATCATAGCTTCAATAAAAACATCCCTGGGAACCACTAACCTGCGTTGTATCAAGCATGTGTATGATGTGCTTGTCAAACATCTTGCATGCCATCTGCTTTCTACAGATGTCCTTGTTATTTGGAGAAACTCTCATATTTTCATGCCAAAACATCACAACTATTGTAGTGACTTCTGCACTTGGGCTATCTCTCCTTTTCTTGCATTCTGGTGAAGCCATAGACTACTCGGATTGGGATGATCGGGCATTGCTTCAACTCTGCATGCATCTTCCGAGGTGTTGGTAGGGTTGTCACTCTATGAACTTTAGGGTGTCACTAAAGCTTATAAAGACTCGAAATTGATATTCACCTGAATGCCCTGATGTTGCTTCCTCAAATGCTACCACCAATCGTGACATCGCAGCTCGTGTTCTTCACTCTAATGGCAATGATTAAATGCAACTAACGTAGAGTTGCAAGCTTATGTTATAATCATCTTCAAGATTGTGGTGATACTATAAATATTTATTAAGGATGAGTACATACATATAGTAAGGTTATTTTTTTCTCAAGTGATGCACTTCAACTATATAGTACCTGTTATTAATAGCCAAACCATTTCTATTTAAGCTCATCTCATGAGAATATAGAACTCTATTACTAATGTGTACTTGCAATATTATGTTATAATCATGTTCAATGTTGAGGAAGCACTATAAATGTTTATTAATGATCAGTACATACATACAATGAGATTATGTGTTGGTAGCCCAACCATTTCTGCTTCGCTCGCTTTTTCTCACTCACTAATTTGGTCCTACTCGCTCCACATGGCTCACTTGATCGATTGCCTCCTCTCTTCTCCCTTGCTCTCTTTTTCATTCTTTCTTCTTTTCTCTCTTTGTTTCTTCTTTCTTCTACTTCTCTTCTTTTTTTGTCTTTCTCTCCTCCTCCTGTTTCTCTATTTCTCCATTTCTCTCTTCCTCCCTTCCTCTCTTTTACTTTCTTTCTCCCTTCTTCTCTTTTCTCTCTTTTTCTTTCTCTCTTCCTCTTTCTCTCTTTTTGTCTTTCTCTCTTTCTCTCATTTCTCTCCTTCTCTCTTTCTTTTTCTCTGTTTTCCTCTTTCTCTTTTTTTTCTCTTCCTCTTTCTCTATGTCTCTCTTTTCCTCTTTTTCTCTCCTGCTCTGTTTTCTCTCTTCCTCTTTTTCTCTTTCTCTCTTTTCCTCTCTTTCTCTCTTCCTCTCTTTTCGCTCTTCCTCTTTCTCTCTTTGTCTCTCTCTCTTTCTCTCTTTCTCTCTATTTCTCTCTTTCTCTATTTTCTCTCTCGTTTTTTTGTCTTTCTCTCTTTCTCTCTTTCTCTCTTTCTCTTTTTTTCCTTCTTTCTTCTATTGTTTCTTTCTTTCTTCTTTCTTCTACTTCTCTTCTTTTCATCTATTTCTCTCTTTATCTCTTTGCTTTTCCTATGTTTCTTTGTTTTTCTCTATTTTCTCTCCCTCTCTCTTCCGTTGTTTTGCCTCTTTCTCTCTCTTTCTTGCTCCGTCTTTTCCTCTCTCTCTCTCTCTCTCTCTCTCTCTCTCTCTCTCTCTCTTCGGCTCATTTCTCTTTCCCACTTTCACTCTCTTTATTTTTTTCTTTCTCACTACCTCTTTTCCTCTCTCTCTCTCTCTCTCTAGTATCTTTTTCTCTTCCTCTTTCTTTCTTTCTCTCTTTCTGTCTTCCTCTCTTTCTATGTTTCTCTCTTGCTCTCTTTTTCCTTCGTTCTTCCTTTCTTTCTTCTTTCTTTCTTCTTTTTCCTACTTCTCTTCTTTCGGTCTCTTTCTCTCTTTTCCTCTTTGGCCAGGAGTAGGCCTTGGTGGGCACACAAAGAAGATTGGAAGTTTACCAAATAAATATCTCAGAGAAATGTCGGACAAGTTTTTGATTCAAAAGAGGGTCATAAGGAGATGTCTCAACACGGTAGTAGGTACTTCACATCTTAAGAGTAGCGGAAGGGCAAGCTATGAGGCATGGGTCATAAGTCTATTTCTTTTATTATATATTATTCTACTTGTTTTAATTACTTATATATGGCACTTCATGTAACTCTCATAATTTGGATCTATAGAAATCTATGATTCATTGTCGTCCTATAGACGAGAAGTACAAACATGCATAGAAAGCAGGAGTGAGGGCATTTTTTGAAGAGCTAGAGCATCAAGGATACAACATCAATTAGGAAGAAGTGGCCTCTCGGCATGTAAGTCTACTCCAATCATCGTTGTTCCCAAGGATGTTTGATTGTACCATTGATTCTATAATTAAGCGGAGGTACTAATGGAATCTTGGAAAATTCCATTGAAGGACAATCTTTAGAATTATCTGTCCTATAGTTTGCATGGCTATGTTACATTTCATGTGCAATTGCTTGTTTGCCCTGGTTGCCCGTGAGCATTGGAGTTCGACAAGGGCTTGCTTGCTGTCTTGTTACTCCGGCAACTGTGTGTTTATGTCCAATATGGATAGAGCGTGGAGGTTGCTTGAGTCGTGGAAGCTTAGTGTAGATTGGCTTGGTAGTGTTTTCCTTGTACACTGCACCCTCTTCGGAAGCAAAATTTAATAATAAGACATGATTTGAGAGTTTTAGGCAATTTCGCACGTTCCTACCTCAGATGGCATGTTGTAACTCCTACTCTCTAATAAAACACATATAATAGTGGGGCTGAATGGGGCTAAAACAAGCCCTATTTTGCCCCCTTTTTTTTTTCTTTTGTATTGTGTTGGTATATACCAACGCTTTACCAGTGTCAACACTAATATTTATTGACATTAATACTAACAACTTACTGATGCTTTGTGTCCACACAAAAAAAGTGTAATTTTCATTGAAAACTGATGAATACCTTGTAATATATGTGTATACCTTCTAGCATGCACCACCTTCAATACAATGACGATTGCGACAATGATAGGCAACACTTTACCAATGTCGACACTAATAGTGACAGATATTTATTGACACTAATACTGACAACTTACTGATGCGTTGTGTCCACACAAAAAAAGTGTAATTTTCATCAAAAACCAATGAATACCTTGTAATATATGTGTATACCTTCTAGCATGCACCACCTTCAATGCAATGGTGATTGCAACAATGATAGGCAAGGACTAATCTTCAAACAATCGTGCCCTCTTTTTTTGTCACTGGGTGTTGCCAATCATGACGAGACATCTTTCCGGGGTATCTATCTTTGACTTTCATCTATAGCTTCCCATTGTTGTAAGTAAACATATAAACATGTCCTGGATCAAGCCACCATTAAATAATGGACTAATAGTCCATAACTCCTCATCATTTGAATGGCCTATGGCACGACACATGCCTTTGTGTGCCACCGACATGGCTAGCTCCACCTTCAGCAGGGCATATGCATCAGCGGTATAGTGAAGAAAGGAAGAAGTAGCCAGAATCACAAGAGAGGCATGTGAGTAAGTAGAAGAGTTGGTCGAGATGTAGAAAATGAGCAAGGATTCATTTGAATAAGGAAAATGCACGAATTAATTTCCTATTATATATGCTACACTTTATTCGTAGTAATTAAATTACTTTATTTGTACAAATACAACTTTATTTGTACAACGTAGGAAAATACATGGCCTTTTTTTTTTAATTTCAAGAAAAATATTTAAAAAAACATGAATTCATGATTTAAAACGAATCCAAAATCAATATAACTTAGCCCGAAATAGATTCTAGGAATCCTATGCATCCGCTTAACCTCTAATCAATAGAATCTTTGCTTCATTGAGTCGATTACATGATAATTATTACCTATTGAATCTAGTTTGATTGCTCGTTTGACACCCATGGTTCATCGGATGCATTAAGTCTAAGATGTGAAAATATTGCCGATTAATCGAATGACGATTTTGTAATTTGTCTTCGCTCTAAACACTAAATTACCCTTTGATACTTTGACTTTGAATTCACTTTAAAGACTTCATAGGAATCATCACTTGACTCTTAGAGGTTTACATGTGAGGTAGTGATCTCTAACGCCACTATGTGTGATATTTTAAGTAGGATCAAGATATTAGGGACCACATCTCTTGTCTCATGTCAATGATTGTGTTCATTTAAATTGCTCAACTAGCGAGGCTTAGATTGTGCTAGAACTTACCTTGTTCCAAAAATTGAGTCCACATAATAGTTGATTATGAACTAGATGCCAAACTATTGATCACAACTAGAATGAACCTAATGCTAGAAAACCTACTTAAACTCTATAATATGAAAGATTGTGATTTAATTATTACCTTGAAATTGAATGAGGTACGCTAGAGGAAGATTTTAGATCCTTGGTTGCTTAAGAAGCTATGTCTCTAAATGTAAGATGGTGGGAAAGAGTTCTCCATGGCATGTCTGGTGGGTGCAATTGCCCACACAAATAAGGTGGTCGGAAAGAGTTCTCCATGACATGTCCGTTGGGTGTAATTGCCTACACAGCACAGCAGGCTCTCAAAACAAAACAAAACACGTCAAGTTACATTGATAGCCACACGTAGAAATCATGGTCCCTACCATAGCTATCACCATGGATTGAAAGAGTTGAAGGTCATTTCAATCATGGAATGCTGAGTTAGCATTTCCCGGCTGCCTTGATCGTGTGGAGGTGCCAATCCCGTGATATAGAGGAGAAGATACGTCTTTTGGTAACTTCCCTACAACCGTCATGCATGCGTTGATACAAAAGGATTCCAATTTTTAGGCTTTTAACTCTGTGTAATGCGCAATGGAGCCAACGCACGTAGAATCGAGATCAAGGTTGTCATGTGACACTCTGCTGTTGCTCGTGACACTTTCATTGCTAAAGAGATTCGACAAAAGCAACAGCAGCGCGACTCGCCAGCCACTACAGAGTACAATCGGAGCAAATTTTACACCAACGTGACAGCCTGTACAACGATATACCATCTTCTTGTATAATAGAAAAGGTTAAATGTCGTATCAATTTTGTCTCCGTTCCATTCGTTTTCTAAGTGAAGAAAATATGCAGATTCTTTCAGGGCTCCCTGATTCAACTTAAAACGAGACGCAGCATCTAAACAAGTCTTGCCAGAGTGGGGCGGAGAAGTCGAACAATCCGACGAGGAACTATGACGTATGGCGTTGGCTAACTGCTTGCTAGTGACTCAAGCCGGAGGGCGGCTGGTAAAGGTTCCAGCCTCCAGGGCCCGGACAAGTCACGGGATGGAGGTATACCGACCAAGGACGAACTTAGGCGTTGCAATGTGGTCGACAAAAAAATTAGAGGGGCGCATGCGCGGAAGCGGCGAGACAGGCAATCCAATCCGTTGATGCCGACTGTGGGGCATCTCTCTGTGCATGCAACGGGGGAGATTGGATGGATAGGTCAAGATGGGATTTTACTTCAGTCCATCTTAGATCTCGCTCTTCCCCTCTCATGGTTGCCATTCTGAAAGCTTGGGCAAAGACACGTTGGACTCCTAAGGAAATCTGGATGTTTCTACTAGCAACTGATGGACCATGGTTCTAAAAATATCGTCTTCTGCCGATCATTTCTGCGGGAGTGGCCCAAGGAAGGGCAGCGGAGAAGTTGATGGGTAAAGCAGAGGTTGAGACAAAACGAGCAATAGTATCTGAGTGGGATTGATCTAGCGAGCGAATCACCAGGCAGGAGACGGCGTAAATTACGATGGGAGGACCCTGGGCGAGTGCATGGCGACGACGGAAGTGTACGTCGTGAGGCAGCAAGCCACTCGTGAGCCGGCTGCAAGAGGGACGAGCTGCCAAAGGCAAACAATCTGAGACACAGAGAGAGAGAGAAAGCAAACAATTCACAAAGGCAAAGGAGGTGACGATGGTGGCAACAGATAATTGACGTTAGAAACTCCCGGTAATTGACCTAAAATCGTCCTTGTACCATCTTCATCCTCCCCTCCTCCTCCTCCTCCTCCTCCTCCTCCTCCTTCTTCTTCTTCTTCTCTGCTTTATTTTCGCCGCCATGTCCCCTAACTTTGACCAGCCGCACCAGTTTCCATATCCAGAGCCCTCACTCCATGAGGACGACTACTCGTCCCGTAGCCTCCTCACGGGTTCCACTCCCCCTTGCCCTCCCCGTTCCTACCCTTGCTCCTTCTGCCATCGCCTCTTTCGCTCTGCCCAAGCCCTCGGTGGTCACATGAACGTCCATCGTCACCATCGTGCTCAGCTCCGCTTTTCCTCCACCGACTCCACTTCTCTCCCCGTAGCCTCTCCTCCCTCTTCATCCACCTCCTCCATCTTTGATTCCTCCTCCTCCTCCTCTCCTCCTCCACCTCGTGTATCCACACCCTCGTCCTTACCCCGTCGAACGGCATCTCCACCTCCTTCCTTGGTTTGCCATTCACGCGACTCCCTCAATCTCCCCACTTTTCCTTCAGTACAACTCTTGGGGTCGTGTTCCTCTCTTTCGCCATTCCAATCGTTAGATTTCTTGCCGCCCTCTTTGTCTGGCCGCAGGCCCCTATCAGTCTCCCCGCACGAACAAAACTCCTCATTAGTTTTTGATCATCAGAATAAACGAAGCGGATTACCCGCGCAATTCCATCACCTAAAGAGCGAGAGCTCGAGAAAGAAGATAGCTGCTTCCGCAGGTTTTCAGCCGTATCAAGCACACTCACTCAAAAATTCGGACACGGGCGGCGTTGAAGAAAAAGAAGTGCCACTGCCACATGGGTTGGACTTGGAGTTGCGGCTAGGCCAGCATTTTTCGAGGCAGCACTCGCTCCCTAATTCGTAAGATTCGTTTCCCCACCTTATTTCAACCATTAAGGCTAGCTGATTACTCTCCCTGATTGTCCTTCGAGTTACGTACGTCAAGCGAACACTAAGTTTGCAGCTCGTCTGTTGTCCACTGTTCAAGCAAAATCTAGGCATCGCATTCCTCCCAATGGCAAAGTAAATGTGGCAAGAGAGTTAATTATTAGAATAGAAGACATTTAGTGACTATAGGGTTTTGGTCCATTAATAAATTGTAAGAGGAAGGCACACGTTGTATTAATTGATTTAAAAGGAATTTAATTGCCTTGAAGAGGTATCATAAATGTAGGTTGGGAATCAAACATTTAGTTATCTCATGAGGCACAAGAGTAAGTTTTCCTTTTGAGATCCAAATTCCTCAATGGCTAACAAACCTCTTAGATCCTCAAAGCAAGATTGGCTTTGGCTTTCTTTCCTCAATGGCTAACAAACCTCTTAGATCCTCAAAGCAAGATTGTCTTTGGCTTGCTTTTCTGGGTAGCATAGCTACCCAAGTAGAGAGAGTAAGCTTTGGAGTGGTAATGGCGCCTCATATTGGACTTAACCACCCAAAGCATGATCATAGTTCTACTAGGAGGTGGGATGGTCTATGAGACAACTTAACCATTTGAAGCAGTGTGAAAGAGCGTAGATATTATGGGCACTTGGTGATGCATGGCCACTTTGGAATGGTACATTTCTTTAGTATTACCTTGATTTGATTAACTAAAGAGCACTATTGTTCTTCTTTTGGTATTGCATAGGCTAAGTTATAGAAATGCCATACTTGCACTCACATTATACTTCCACATGAGTTTGTTTGTAATTTTGTTTGGCCAAGACAATTAATTGCATAACTTTAGCGTTTATCAAATTATAGCTTTTTGGAATTGAGTAAACATAAACATGATGGCTAGGGTTGCATGCTAAAGTGCATATTTTTTTAAGGCAAGATGATTTGCAAAGATGGATCCAATAGGCTTAGGAAACTATCCAATCTTTATATAAAGTTTAATTTTAGCTAGGTTGGAATGCTATAGCTAAGCCCAAGTGCAATCTGGTATTAAGATTGTCAAATAAAAGCCTTAAGGATTTAATTTAAGACTATCTATAAGAAATAGTAAACAAGGGAGTAAACTTATTGCTTAAGATAATGTAGCTAGATTTAGCCACTCCTTTTGCATTTGACTTTACACTACTTGTGCATTGAGATAGCCTCTTTTGAAGCCCTCAACTCCTCTTGAATTGTACTCTAGCTCCAAAGCCTTAGGGAGATTACTATTGTTATGGTTTTTTTGGTGCACATGCAACAATTAGCAAGTTGCTATAGATGATATTTAGGAGAAAAAAGAGCAAGGTAGACAAATGGGTTTAGCTTCCATTCACATAACCACCAATCATCTTATGATGTTGCTTTGATAGAAATCAACACAAGGCAAAGAACATCTTGTCTAGTTACCAATGGATATGGTTTTTACCTCGGGGAGGCTACTATGTTAAAACCCTATATAGCATGTGTGATACCTACAAATTTTTATAACCAATATACACCCCTGCTATAAATTTTGAGATGATAAGAGTATCCCTTATGTATGAAAATCTTCACTTTTTGAATTTAAAAAACCTTTTGTATGTATATTTTTTGTAACTCCATAAAAATATAAAACCCGGCTTCCATTGGTCGCACGTGCTATCTTACATATTTCTTAGTGATCCCCCCAAGGGCTTCTACGTGCGTATTCAAAACTAGCAAGTTGATAAAGATGGTAATTGGGAGATAATAAAGCTAGGTAGACAAATGTGTGTGGGCATGATGCTGTTACGTCAGCCATAATCCCGAGAGTGTGGATATGGTGAAGTAGGAAGCTAGAGGGCTCGACAGTGCAATGATGGACATGGGAATTAATGCCTAGCATTATAGAAGGATGCAAAGAGGGGTCAAAAGATTAAGGTCCTTTGAAAGGACACTTGGCAAAAAGGGGTCCACATGTCATGCATTGGGTTTAGGAGAGATTCTAGAGAAAGGCTCCAAAAAAAGGAAGGAAGGACAAGGAACTCAGGAGAGAGTTCACGGAAAAAAGGAAGGAGAGCACTCGACGAATTGAGGTTGAGGGGAGAATCATAGATGAGCCCTTTTTGTAGTCACGTATCATTGTGAATTCTTTGCAAAAGAAGTGAAATACTTGGAACATATAATATCCCAAGAAGGGGTTTGTATGGACCCTGACAAAGTAAGGGCCATATTGGAATGGCCACATCTTACAAATCTAGAAGAATTACAGATATTCTTAGGTTTGTTCGGATTCTATAGGAGATTCATCCAAGATTACACTAAGATTACTGTTCCGATGATGGACCAGCTTAAGGGGAAGGGAAGCACCTTCATATGGGATGAACCTCAAAAGAGAAGTTTTGTCGCTCCTGTCTTAAAAGTAGTGGATCCCAATGAACCATTCATGGTTGAGACAGATGCCAGTGATTTTGTTGTTGGGGCGGATCTTATACAAAAAGGTCGACCAGTGGTTTTTAAAAGCAAAAAGTTAGATCGTGCCCAACGGAATTACTCGGCATATGAGAAGGAACTATATGCTATAGTCTATGCTTTAAAAAAGTGGAGGCACTATTTATATGGTGCAAAATTTGAGATCATCTTTAATCAGATTAGAAATGAAGTCCTAGTTGAACTCATTAAACCTGCATCTTTACCACATGAACCAAAAAGAATTTTAGATAAACAAGAAAAAAGAACGCGACATACTATATGGCAAGAATGTCTGGTTAAGTGAAAATATAGATTTGAAGAGATTTCAACATGGGAAAGGGTAAGCAGTCTCCAGAGGAGGTTTTCGAATTTTCTTTTCGAGGGCGTAAACCATTCTTAAGGGGAGGGAATGTTACATCAGCCATAATCCTAGGAGTGTGGATATAATAAAGTGGGAAGCCAGAGGGCTCGACAGTGCAACGGTGGACATGTAAATTAATGCCTAGCAGTGCATTATAGAAGGATGCCAAGAGGGGTCAAAAGATTAAGGTCCTTTGAAAGGACACTTGGCAAAAAGGGGTCCACATGTCATGCACTAGGTTCAGGGGAGATTCTAGAGAAAGGCTCCAAAAAAAGAAAGGAAGGACAAGGAACTCAGGAGAGAGTTCACGAAAAAAAGGAAGTAGAGCACTCGATGAATCGAGGTTGGGGGGAGAATCATGGATGAGCCCTTTTTGTGGTCACGTATTAGATGCTTCCATCTATGTCATCACACGCAACATGTGGATCATAAATGCTACCGAATAATGCCAAATATGGGTATGAACTCAAGTCCCAATCCAATGATCCAAGCCACACAATTCATTTTAAGATGGCCAATGTTAACCTTTGGTCCTTGGAGTACAAGGAGTGTGATTCTTAGGCCAACAACATAGTAGGGTATAGTAATATTTCTTGAGTCTTTGCATGTACTAACACTAAAGTAGATAACCACTTTATAACACCCCATACCACTTTCAAAGGCCCATGTAGAGGTCCTTATGTAAATAGATATTGGAATTTAAAAATGATAATTAAGAAACCCCTTATGTCAAACCCTTGTGCTATATTTAAAGGTAGTTGAATGAAACTTCAGAGTGTCTAAATTGCTTCACAAATGCAATACATCACCTAGTTTATCCCCTAGGCTTGAATCTATTTTGATGCAAATAGTAGCATAAATGTATTTCGTAAAGCGAACACATGAACTCAACTAATTGTGATATCTAATTAGCAACCTTTTGTTTTAGTTGATTATGCATAAAGTTAAAGTAGTTTTTTCTTTTGAATGGATTCCTTTCAAGGTGCAATATGTAAGGTTGTGTAAATATTCTTGAGAAGATGTGCTTTGGATAGACCTAATAATGCCTTTGATACAAGTTCAATGTTCATTCATTTTCACTTTAGTCTTTTTGAATGGCTTCATTTAAGTCTGAATTTATTTTACACAATTAATTTTCATGTTGACTATGTTAAATATCTCTATAAGATATCCAATCATTTTGGATTATACAACTTTATATAGGGAATCATTAGAAAGACTCAAGCTGGTTTTGAATGGTGAGATAGATTCTTTTCAACTCCTTTATGGGCTAATGTCTGCCAAAGGGATGAATCAAGATGTCGGATTCATCAAACTAGGCTTTATGAAGGTATTAATAGGGATGAATCTAGACGTGGCCTTCATGGCATCATGTCTTTACAAAAAAAGCATTTATGGGCTCATGTCTCACACAGGCATAAATCAAGATGGTGGGAGGATGTGGGATTCATTAAACGAGGTGTTATGAAGGCCAGGGTTGATTGGGGTTTCCTAATGTGGGAAATGGGAGAATTCTAATTCTATTAGCAAGCTTTGGGACATCCATTAAGGATTAGATCCAAACACTTTCTCCTCATAATACAATCTATTACAAAAGGTTTGCCTTGTTGTGCCCTTCCTTATTTGCATTTATGGTATTAGCCATCCCATACTATGTGTTTTTTATTTGTCATGCTACACTATGACAACATAGAGGCATGTATGGAGGCGGTCCAAATTCTTGTGGATTGATAGTGGAGGTAGCATTAATCAAGAGAAGTGACAAAATATGAAGAGGGGACACGAGAAGAGTGAAGATGAGGAGAGAGGACACAGCTAGAGAGCACACCACAAATGACTACCTGTATACTAGATTTAGTTGAAATTTTAGAATATATACAAACACGTTTAGGATTAGGGTTAGGGTTAGGGTTAGGACATCTAACCCTTTCCTTTATAGCACTCTATTGGGTTAGTGCTATGCACATATGATTACATGATGGTGCTATGCACACATGATCACATGATGTTGAGCGTGAACTCTCAACACCTTCCCTCAAGATTAACATCATGAAGTAGGCCTTCCCTCAAAATAATGATTCTGGAGAATCAAAGAAGGAGTGAGCATTACATTCCATCACACCCCTTTAATGGGAATGTCCTTCCTCTGTGTCAAACCAAGAGCTAGTGGTAAAGATGTCTGCAACATTCTCTTTGCTATCACAATGCTGCAATGTGATGTCACCAAGTAACACTCTTTCTCTGATGAAGTGCTCTCTGACATCAATGTGCTTTGTCCTACAGTGATATACTAGATTCTTGGCCAATGCTTGAGCCGATTGATTATCACAGTATATTATTGTTGGCTTTGACTCATCAAAGTAATCTATTTCTAACAATAGTCTTCTCCACCATATAGCCTCACATGCACCTGTAGTGAGTGCTCTATATTCTGCTTCAGTCAAAGACAAAGAAACAGTTTGCTGTTTTCTTGACAACCATATTATAGCACCTTGACAAAGGAAAAATGCATATCCCTATGTCGATCTCCTGGTCTCATGATCTTCGACATAGTCACTGTCATGTTATCCATGCAACCATGGATGACTTCCTCTGTATTCTATCCCAAACTGTCTTGTACCTCTTATGTATCTCAAGACTGTTTTGGCTGCATTCTATAAGAGATCCAATGAGCTACCTATAGTAACTATAATTGACTATAGGCTTTTTTGAATCTTTAGTAAGTTTCAAACTCTGTTCCATGGGAGTGGCTACAATCTTGCAATCTGCCATATGAAACTTCTTCAAGAGACTGTCAACATACTTGAGCTAACTCATGAATGTGCTATCTAAATCTCTCCAAAATTTAATTCCAAGACAATAGTGCATAAGTCCAAGATCTTTCACTACAAGTAAGTCTTGTTTTAGCTTTTTGATGAAGCTATCCTTGCTTCTGGTCACAATCAGATCATCTACGTACAAAAGTATAGTAGTAATGTCTTCCCCTTGAACTTTGTAGTAGAGACTATGATCTGCATTGGATTTCATGTATCTGAGATTAGCAAAATACTTGTCAATTCTGCTGTACCAACTTCTGGTGCTTGCTTTAACCTATAAAGACTTTTCTTGAGATGGAAAACCTTATTCTCCTTTCCTAGTTCAATATAACCTGCCGGTTGTTGCATGTAGACTTCCTCGTCTAGATAACCATTGAGAAATGCATTCTTATCATTGAGCTGGTACACATTCCATCTGCTGAGTGTCGCTAGTAATATCAAGAATTGTATGGAATCCATCTTTTCTACTGGAGCATAAGTCTCATCACAATCTTGACCATATTGCTATGCAAATCCTTTTGCAACTAGTCTGGCTTTATATCTTTGAATACATCCATCTGGATTGTACTTCACTTTGTATACCCATTTGTTTGCTATGATGCATAATTCCCAAGTATTACTCTTATACAAAGCATCAATTTCTTCATTCATAGTAGTTTGCCATTCTGGCTTATCAACTGCATCTTTGAAGTACATTGGCTCTTCTGTAGCCATGATGATAGTCGTAAGAGCATAGTTGGTGGTTTCAATCTGAATTGTTTTGCCTTTTTGAGCATATGTCAATCTGGCTGGAGGCCTGCTTTCCCTAGTAGATCATCTAAGCTGTTGTGGCTTTGCTTCAATTCACCATGATGATCATTTGTACACAACTCATAGTTTTGACGTGCAAACCTTAACTAAGATGTGACATGATTGTCACATCTCTAGCAAATAGAAAAAGTTTTATGAAACCAACATGCTCAAAATTGAATATGTGATATTGAGATTAATATTCACGGGTACTCACATGATGTACTAATAGTTCTTCAATATGATTACTACATCTCTAGCAAATAAAATAGGTGCAAGACACCACAAAAGTTATGCATGTTCAACACTAGGGCATCACAAGCAAAATGAATTGCTTGAAGGGAAAAACTCATGTCAAATCACTAGACTCAATCTTCTTTACTGATGTCATCCACATAGATATTGCGATGATGCCTTCTCTCTTTGATGGGGGCATTGAATGCAGTCATTACACATCATCTCAACCATAGCACCTACATAAGAAGGCAAAACGCTAAAATAGATCAATCAATATCAATGCTTCATTGATAATAAATAGAGTTGGTGAGGTTGGATAGCACAAGCCTGTAGGGAGGAAGATGAAACTTGAGATGGAGATGACAAGGGGGATGATTTAGTATGGCGGCTTAGTCTAAAAATAGGTGCAAGCAATCACTAAATACTTAACTCAATAGTACCTTGAAGACTATTTTTGGCATGTGTGGTTGAAAGTGTGACTTACATAGATATCTGTGCCATCACCTCTTATCTTCACTTTTCTCCATCGATTCAATAGTTTTGATCTTCATCTTCTCCTACACTGTAGCCTCAGGCTTCTTCCTCATCTTCATTTGGACAACACTTAGCCTTAGCTTGTCTCCCACCATCGTCCTCGCCTAGCTACACTTGTGCAAAAGCTATGGAGAGAAAGGATACAGGTACTTGAATTCACCACAGTCTTGATCTACATTTCCAAGTGTTTTCTTGATCTATCCAATTCCACTGCATCAGATCTTAGGCAACCCTTCCCTATTTCAAAAAGTGGATAATTCCCTGACAGCAGCAGTATATTCAGATCCATTCTCAAAAAATCATCCCAAGAGATTATGCCAAGGCTACATTATGTGTTCCAATGTTTTTGGATGATACTCCCACCATGGGGGATCTAAAATATGACCAGCATAGTAAAGATCATTGAGCATGATTGCATCGCTTTCGAAACATCTTTTGCAAAGTGGCACAATGACCGGCATTGTAGCTAATTCTGTCACCTGTGGATCTTCTAGTTTCCTTTAAGAGGTCTCGCTCAGTAGTCCACCAAGCCATGTAAGCATTGCCCAAACTTGGACCTTTCATGTCTAATTTTTTAATGGCAAACCATACCGACCTCATTGCATTGGCCGCAACAGCTATTCTCTTCCAAAAGCTATCAATGTGAGTCATTTGCTTCATCTCTGTGAACTCAATACAGGCGTTTCGTGATGTTGACTCAACTATCCCCTCACTAGCTTCTACACTAAATAGTGTCTCCATTACAAATTCCTGTAGCTTGAGCAAATGGTCCATTATTATATAGTTTGTTTCGAAACGTGTTTTGCCAGGTTCCAAAAACTCTAGTGGATGTTCAGCGGGTTGGTGGTTTCTGAATATGTCCAACAATCTCTCATGGTTGAGGAAGTACAACACCAATCTTTGTCCTTCATCTACAGTGGCTTTGAACTACAGAGTCTCCATAGATTTATACCAATCCTCAAGCACAAGGTCAAGGCAATGGCAAGAGCATGGTGATGCCCAAATGGTTGGATGTTTTTTATTTATAATTTTTCCAATTTTCCTATAGTTCTTCGCATTGTCGGTGATTATTTGAACAACATTATTCCCCCCAACATCCAGAATTACAGCCTCCAATTGTTCAATAATCTATTCACCTATCTTGACATTACCACTTGTGTCAATGGATTGACGAAAAGTATCCCCTTAAATGTCATGACCATGATAATGATTAGAGACCTCTTGGTGACATTTTTCCATCCATCACTAACAATGGTACATTATGTTCTCTCAATACCATCATATACTATTTGCTCCATCTCTAGTTTCATTCTCTCATAGTATGCATCCAAGTAGTTGTTGTGGACAGCATTGTAACTTGGCAATGTAAAGCCTAGACCCACCCTTGCTACAAATGCCATGGCTCTTTTCCAAGGCAGACTTTGAACCATGCTTAGTGGGTGACTGGTGCAACAAATGGCCTCAAAAACATCTTGTTGCACTTTCTCTATGTTGTTGTTTAAATTACTCTTCCAAAGATCTTTGTTGTGGACATGCACGCGATTGCGAATGAGACATGTCACTACATTGTCCACTGATCTCCATATACTTCATAGAGCAGCTTGCTGTCTATGTCAACGAGGCCACACCACTACTTTGATGTGGCACATCTATAGATTGGCTAGCTTGAGGTGTGAGTATATCATCCGGTATACGTTCTTGAGGCTGGGATTGGTGACATGCGACTATAGCATCTATTTGTTTGTCCATACTTTTAGGCATTTGTCTGCCTAGAGTGGCTATAACTCTCTCAACTCTTGAGTCCTGGCCCCTTGCATTTCCAATCTGTTTGTTGCTATCACCCAAGAAGTGTTTTTGCATTCTTGTGCCGGATCCTGAGTACCTCATGATAAAAGTTGCATTTCCACTTCTTGTTAGGCAACATAGTAAAGTAATCACGAGCCTTTGTTGGGTTTCTTCCTTGTTTTTTTAGAGCCATGCTTCCAATGAAGACTGTAAGAGAAACACACAAAATTTTATATAAGTACTACGTACATTCACATTAATTTTCTTGTTTTGAATACTACCATATCATTTAAGTTCTAGGACACATGACAATATTTTGAATGTTTACAGCTCTATGTCCAAAATCAATGTGGCTATTTGGGACACTAACTTAGAAAACTCCATGCAAGCTTGCTAGCCCGAGAGAGAGAGAAATCATCCAAGTGTCTTGCCGCTCCCGGCATAATTGGATTATTGTAAACGTGTAATCTACCTATTGAAATAGGTGTGGGATGGCAAATCACCTTTTCCCATGTTCTTCTCTCTCTCAAGTAAGCATCTATCTGCATCATGATCATCCACAACATCATGCTCTATTGACAGATATCAGTATTTTACACACACTAGTGCAGTATACAGAAGTAGTTGTAAACAATTTTACTACTCCTTTCTAAGCTAGGAGAATTTGTTAACCTAATACCCTCTATCATGATCAATATTGTTTTTTTCTATGTATATATGTACTATGGAGTTTGAGTTTTAATTTGTTTCACCTAATAATTTATAAAACATAAGGACAGTAAACCTATGTATACCACTATGTCTCCACATGTACACGACATTATTTTGCAAGTTGCTATCAGGCAGCAATTGCGAGCTCCACAACTGGCTACACTTTGAGCAAGATGATGTAAATGGCTGGCATTAGCGAGCCCACAACCGGCTCAAAGTCAAATATTTATTCATCATTCTTAGATACTAGTTTGTAGAGTTTTTAATAATATATAGTATGAATTTTAACCACATACGAGGTATTCCAAGTTGTTAACATCCATAGAGTACAATCGCTGAATGCAGGGTAATCAGTGTGATTAGAGGTGATTAGGCTTCATGATTTACTTCAACGGTTACAGCCAATGGAAGGAGTATAGTACAAGATCAGGGAGTTTGAGCCCAAATACCCCAAGGCCAAAGATTTCAAGCAACATGCACAAATTATATGTTCCAACTGCCAAATTATAGGTTCTAGCTACCAAGTTCTATGTTCCAATTGCCACTGCAAGCTGCAATTAAGAGTCTCGTGGGAGTTAAGCCCCGCCACTCTAGGTTTTGAGCCTCGTATATGGGGTTTGAACCACAAATGGCTTAAGTCTTGGAGGCGCTCAGGGAGCTTGAGCCCCAAATAGCCTAATCCTTGGAGGTGTGAGGCTAACACAAGCACTATTTGAAAACCGGTTAGGAACACCTCCTAATTCCAGGTTTGTCCCAAGCACTCTAATATGGTTAACACAAGCGCTATTTCTGCTAGTAGGGAGAGATGGCTTCAAAAGGTGACTTGTATAAAAGGCCAAATGGTTGACTTCGGTCTTCATTGTTGTTTGCACAAGTTTGAATACAAGCTCTCTCTTCTCTTCCAAGAGTGTTTTGGGTGTTCCCTTATTTCCATTGTAGTGCCCTTGTGTTTGCCACTCCATCCCCCTTCACTCTCCTCTTCCCTTCTCCTTCTCCCTCCCTTCTCCCCTCTCTTCTCCCCTCTCCCCCTTCCCTCTTTCTCTCATGGAAACACATTGCAACAGTCCAGAGGCTGCTTGAGTGACACATGTGGATAGCTCATGCCTTGCATTGCTCTCACAAGGAGTAGCTTGGGGTGAAGGCTCCATCGGCATCTCTTCAACATCCCCATGACACATAAGTCACCGTCAAGACCTACACATTTTTTGCATCGCTACTATTAAGGAATGAAGGTATGCTTTTGCATTATAGTAGTCTTCTTCCGTTATCTACCCATTGCACAAGGCTTCAAGCTTAACTTGGAGCTTTGTTAGTGGAGCTATAGGAGAAGAAAGAGTGAAGAAGTGAGAGTTTTGGATGGAAAAGTTAGGAAAGCTGTCATTTTCTATTGGAAAGTCATTTTGGATCATTTGAAACTTGTTTTTTATGCTTTTAAGTGTTTTGAGTTGATAGGAACCTAGTTTGAAAGATCGCTATGGAGTTTATGATGTTCAAACACACAAAAAACAACCAAAAATGATGATTGTTGCTGAATTTTGAAGTGGTTTTGTGTGGTATGGCTGTCTATCAATATTTCAGCTTCTATGATTGTGCAAATTCAGGATGCAAGCACGCTGAAGGAGACATGGGATACTTTGACAAAAATGTATAGCACAAATACACAAGCCAGGAAAATGCAGCTCAAGTAGGAGTTGCATAATGTGCAGAGAGAAAATATGAGCATCAATGACTACCACATGAAGGTGAAGAAGATTGCAGTTGCACTTGCTTCCATTGGGTCGCCAGTGGAAGATGATGATTTAGTTTCTGTGACCTTGAATTGTCTAGGAAAGGATTATGCACAGTTCTGGACATCCATTGCCGTCCGTGAGAATTTCCCTAATTTTGGGGAGTTGATTGCTGTTCTAATTTCTGAAGAGTAGAGAAATGGTGGTGCATCTTCTTCAGGAGGAACTTCAAAAGAAGCTGTCTTCTACTCAAATGCTGGAAGAGGTAGAGCCAGAGGTAGAGCAGGCCGATCTAGAGGCTCGATCTGGAGGTTGTGGCAGAAATCAGAATATGTAGCAAATTCAAGAAAACCAATCCTATGGAGGAGGACGTGGTAACCTTAGAGGCAGGGGGAGCCAAAGAGGTCGTGGTGGATGGCAGAGAGACTAAAATGCAACTCACCCCTCAAGAAATCTTGCATTTTGGCTTGTAAAAGTTGTTTTTCTTTCAAGTTTTTTTCATTGTGTAGGTAGACTAGGCAGTGTAGCACCCCCTAGCATTAAAAAACCAAAACAAAAACTCAAAATTCCCCAAAAACCTATAAAAACTAGTCGATGACATAGTGTTTCACTATCCCCATGGGTCAGCGCATTAAAGCTATCCCACTAACCGGTGCATTAGTTGTATCCTGTCGGTCAAACCTTGTTGACCTATTGTGTTAGCTGTATCTCGCCACCTAACTTTTGACCATGGCCTAGCCCGCTGCCTTAATTAAATGTGTGTCAGAGTTTATTATCACGCTGACTTGACAGTCGTTGGCCCATGGTTATAGAGCTATCCCCACAACCATTGCTATATCATTATTTCACCGACCAGCATGGTAAGCCGACCCCCACATCCGTGGCCATATTAATATCCTTCCGCCCGTTGCTATTCTCTATCCCCAATCCTATCGCCATAATTATTCTACCGCCTGGTGCATTACGCTTGTTCCATCGCCCTACCTATCGCTCGATGCGATAACCTATCCCTATGCTCATCACCATAGAGCTATCCCTATGACCGTTGGGATACCTCTAGGGGGTAGTCTAGAATATAAAAATTCCTAAAGTATAGTTCAACTTGAGTGTGCCTAGTTAGAGGTCTCATACATGCACTTGAGGTCCGAAGAATTTTGTCTAAGGATCTCGTGCCAGAAGATAGTGCTTCAAGCTATGCTCAGCCCACCTTTCGCCCTAGCTCGGTATCCAAAAGCTCAATTCCTAGCCCCCACTTGGTAATAGGCCCTCGATAGGAAGATCTATCTAGCTCCAATGAGACAGAGAGCTTGGATGAGGTAATACAAGACCCCTCGAGTCCAAGGGCTTCCCAAGCCCCATTCCTTAGTGTGGCCTCTCCCAACTCTCCCGTACCTTCGGTTGCATCTAGGCTAAGAGGAACGTTCTCCAACATGTTTGGACATTTAGGCCGAACAAAGTCGGTAGACATGGAGAACCCTTTTGTTGGCATGTGTGTAAGAAGGGAAGGTCAGCAACATCTAGCTCCCAAACCATAGACTAGGACGGAAACCACCTTCGCAAACCCAAGACCCTCCTCCTTTGCAAGACCTCCCCAATGGGAATGCATGGATGATGAAGATCCATGGATGAGGGAATTATAAGGGCAAGATCATAGTCGAGTGGATTCAAGAGGCTTCCAAGGAGGGGTGCCTTATGAACCCCCAACAGCCCATGTGCCACTAAGCTTCATCAACTATGGGGCTCCATAGTCCCACCTTATCACCCATTGCATGGAACCACCGTTCCCATCCCCCATGACCCACCTCCTCTAGAAGTACATCTATTTCCTAGCACATGCCAGGGTCAACCCTACATCTCATTAGGCCTACAGTGGCACCGCCCCCACCAACTACTCAAATAGTGTTAACTGATGAGGCAATGCGCATCTTGGTGAATGCCTTAGGAAGGGGGGCCACACCAACTCCACCCACCCCAATGTTTCCCGTAGAATCCCTCAAGGAGCTGACCCATAGCTATCTCCAAGTTAATGACCAAATTCCTTATAGGAGACCCAGTCTCCCATGTGGAGCGATTTGTGATGGACAAGGCAAATGTAGATAGAACCCCAAATCCCTTAGAATTAGCTCCATCGATTAGGTCTTCGAGTGTAGAAATGATCAAGAAGGAGATCAATAAGCCCCCAAGGGCTTGGATATGAGTGAGCTAGCCTCCAATTCGCTAAATCAACTAGGCCAGCAGTGGAGGTCAGGAACCTCCAAGGAGGTTCCAAGAAACCCCATTAGCCCTAATGGCTCTGCCTAACCCTCCCTCCAATGAGTGTCTGCACCCGAGGGCAAGGCCGACACTCTATTGTGCACACTGCCATAGGTGGGGAAACCATGATACCTCTCGATGTAGATTTTTGAGGTCCCCCCCAACCCATGTACCAAATGAGACCCCCATTAGCCCTAATGGCTCTGCCTAACTCTCTGAACACACAAGGTGGCTCTTTGGCTAGTTCAAGCCAGTACAGAGCTTAGCTAGCTCCGTTACCACCACCCATATTGCTCCCTCAAACTCCACTACCTCATATAGATCCGATCAATCAATTCTTGGTAGAGGAAGTGCCCAATGACTGGGAGGAGACGGATCTAGATCATGGACCTCATGACTACTACCCCTACGAGGAAGGAAGTGGCACCCTAAGCCACTACCTCCTACTAGAGGATTAGCAAGTCCCCATGTTCTAGACCACTCCCATGAACTCAAGGGTGAGAGACCTAGACTCAGTCGCTCAAAGGGCCCCGGTCCAATGTTACACCTACTAGGGCCCCCACAAAGCAAGTGAATGCCCTTACAAGGTACTTCAAACCCTCCGGTGTCCTGCTTCAAGTGCCAGGGGTCACATTTCTTGAAGGACTATCCCTATAGGGATCATACCCCCACCGCTCCATCCATGACCAACCCCACACTCTTGTGTGTGGGGTGTGCGATCAAGCATCTATTCAAGGACTGTCCTATAAGAAGATCGACAACCCTGACCACCCTGCCAAAGAGCACCAGCCTTAACCTGCTTAACATCGAACAAGGCCAGGTGGCCGCAGTGCCTCTAAAAGTCATCACAAGGATGCAAGCCAAGGAATTACGCAAGGCAATGAGGAAACTGGCAAGGAAAGATAAAGGGTCCCTACTACCAAGCCCTAAGATCCCTCAACATCCCCGAACCCAGTCCAAGAAGGCCATAAGGGTAGGTGATGGGTCTGACCAAGTGCCCATTCAGAACGGTTTCGATGAGGAGACAGCCACTCTCGCCACCTCCTCTACTTCTGAACGTGCTTCCACCTAGGGTGATCTTGAGGTACCTCCGAGTCCAAAGGTCAAGCCAGTGCATGCCCAAGGCCTAGCATCCCCACCCTCCTATAAGGAGACCTATCCTGCTGACCCGGTCCTAGAAAAGAAATATGTAATAGAGGCTCAAAACTTGGTATGGGACTGCCAAGAGAAGTTTGAGCATCAACTCAAAGAAAGCAAAGGGTCGGATACTATCCATCCAGCCCATCTAATGGGCCACCACGGGGCAAAATTGCTCAAGGTGCCGAAAAAGATGGAGGAAGAGGAACATTTCAGCTTTGATCAGTCAGAAGCTCCGGATCTGATGCAAAAAGTGTTCTTGGAAGACCTAGTGTTGCAAAACCTACAGGAGGAAGGAGACCTTTACAGTTTCGAGGACTTGTTATCCATGGAAGGAGAGTCTTCACAAGAACCCTGCGATAGTGCCAGGCTGGCTACCTTCCTATCGACAGAGGTGAAAATGATGATTGCCTCCATTCTAAGAGAAAATCCCATCCTGTGGCATGATCTATCCAATTGGATGAACATAGCACTCTTGCCCCCAGGCCCTACCAGCCCTAATCCCAACCAATAATCATCGAAAAAGGGGCAGGACCTACCCAAGGTTCCCATCAATAAGCTAGGCCAATACTTTGAGGGTAATGACATGAACACCTCTATCCCCATAATCTATCAACACCAAAAGGTTGATGCCATCCTAGATGGGGGAGCGGGAGTGAGAGTCTATACCAAGGAATGCTGGGTAAAGTGGGGAAAGCCTGCACTTGAGCAAACCCATATGGTAGTGAAGTTGGCCAACGGTAGAACTGTGAAACCCTTGAGAGTGCTTACTAGCATAAACATTAAAGTATTCAAATTCATGTACCTCATTAGGTTCGTAGTCATGGACTTCACTCAGCAGCCGGGATATGAAGCTATCCTAAGCAAACCCTTCTTACAAACGTCTGGGCTCGTACAGTGACTAGCATATTGATAACATCTACTTGTGGCATGAGGAACAAATCATGCAAGTGGACTTGCACACCTACAAGGCCCACCCATTGTCAGGACACCTTTTTGCCGCAAAATCCAACACCACCACCCAAACCACATCCATGAAGCTATTCCAAACCTGTGACAAGGAAGAGGATGAAAGGGAGTTTGATGAATTCTGGTATGCACCTCTTCCCAAGCTGAAATTCTCTCAGAACTAGATGCACATCTTAGCCAGCATAGATGTTCCAGATCACCACCTCAGAGCTCGAGGGTCTAACCCCGGTGGTTCCCCTAAGAATTTTTAGCATGCCAAACCTCAAGAGGTAAGCAAGGTAACCATAAGGGTAAAATCAAATCTCCACTAGCTATCATACCTAGGTGCCATGATTGCTCTAACCTCCCCCATTGGCTCTATAAGTGCAATGACAGAGCCCCCTTCAGGTCCAAAACTCCTTGTATCTAAAAGCTCGACTGAGGCCAAAAGGACCACTACTTTTGCAGAAATAAAGGAGGAGGCTGAAGAAAAGGAGGACCTACGATAGGTACCAACCCATTACAAGGCCTTCATGATCGCTCGAGGATCGCAAGATCTTATACCAACAAGCCAAGAGATCTCGAGAAGATGGGTGCTCCCAAGGGTACGACAGGCCAGGCGCCGAAAGGGTAGGATCCCCAACCCATATTCGTCCCCAATGATCTCAGCCCCAATGAGGAGAACACTTTAATAGATGTCTTACGAGAGTATAAAGGCTACATGTCCTGGAGGTACACCAACATGATAGGGGTGCCTGCCATAGTGTAGCACACGATCCCCATGCTAGACGATGCTAGGCTGGTACATCAACGCCCCTACCATATGAATCCCAAGTATGCACTCATAGGTAGGGAGGAAATCTAGAAACTCATAGATGCGGGATTCATCTATGAGATTGACCATATGGATTGGGTATCACCCATCATGATAGTCCTAAAGAAAAATGGAAATATTAGAGTATATGGATTGAGCATACAGATTGGGTATAACCCATCGTAATAGTCCTAAAGAAAAATGAAAAAATTAGAGTATGCGTGGATTTGAAAAAGGTTAATGCTGCCACTAGATGTGACCACTACCCTTGCCATTCACAGAACATGTTCTAGAAAGGGTAGCCGAAAAGGAAGCCTATAGCTTCCTAGATGGGTTTTTGGGTTACAACCAAGTGTCTATCTGTTAAATTACACGGCGCAACAGAACAAAAACTGAACAAAGAATAGAGTACACAGCAAACTAGAGAGGAACAAACTTTTCCTTCAATACTGATGTAGTACAGATGATGGCTCTGTTCACCCATGCACTCCCACAGTGGAGCTTAGATGGCGATCTAGATAGATACTAGGTGAAGAGCTACTAGCTGGAAGATCTGATCTGATCTAAACTAATCTGATCTAATGGATTGGGGAGGTTGCCTCTTTCTAGCTATGAGGGCAGTAGTCAGATCAACATAGTCGATGGAGTCAACCAGTTGACCTAGTCAATGGACCCGGCCAATCAACCTAATCAGTGGACCCGACCAGTCAACCTAGTCGGTGGAACCGAGTAGTCATCTCAGAGATGGCTTCTTTGGTTATTCTTTCTCAAACTTCCACCCTCAAGCTGGATAAAATTGATTCCATGGGCATTACCACCTCTACCCCAAAGATGAGGCTAAATGGGGTGCAATTAGTTGCAACTTTGAATGTGGTGCAATATGCCCATATTGTAGCGGTGAGCTTGGATTAGATCAACTATCTGCAAAGAAGGCAACATTAGCTTTGTTGGTGTTCCTTGAAATAAAGGAGAAATGGCTTGGGAGCACAATGTTGAAGATGTTGTCAATCAAAAGGGCCAATGTGGCTCCAGTGGTTGAACGTAGAGCGAAAGCAATGCACGATCATCTCGATCCGAGAAGTCTATGGGCTTCAACAGAATGCAAGAAAAGGAGAGACAACCTAAGGGTGGAAGTCATTGCTAGAATGATAACGTTTTGGCACAAAAAGATGAGATTTTCTCCAAATAGAAAGAACATCTATAAGAAGTGGACGGGATGCAAGGTGTTTAACAAACATATCATACACATGCTTAATACAACACAGGTTAGTGGTTGCCTAAACCAGCCCAGTGGTTGTTTGTGATTGATCTTTGGGATAGTTAACGTGTTTCATTTCTAAACCAGGCTGGCTTGGACTTAATGTTATTGTCCTAAACTAGCCCGATGGTTGGAAAATCATGTAACCGTGGCCGGTTCAAATCAAATACCAATTATGTGATTGTCCTGAACCAGCATGGTTGAACAAAAGTTAATAGTAATATATTTCACAATAGAATGGCAATATATTGTTATTGTCCTAAATTAGCCCGGTGGTTGGGACATCGTGTAACCATGGTTGGTTCAACTCAAACCCCAATTATGTGATTGTCATGAACCAACATGGCTGAAGAAAAATTAAGAGTAATATATTTTGCAACAGAACAGCAATATATTGTTAGTTTAGTAAACCAACCCGATGGTTGGAACATCGTGCAATCGTGGCTGGTTCAGCTCAATCACCAATTATGTGATTGTCTTGAACCAACATGATTGAACAGACATTAGTTGTTAACTAGCCCGATGGTTGAAATTACTGTGTTTCTTAGTACTTAAATTAATTAAATTTTATTTCCTACTATTCGGGTCACATACCACTTAATTTCTAGATTAAGATGGCTTGGACTTAATGTGATTGTCCTAAACCAACCCAGTGCTAGTTTACCTCAAACAACAATTATTACTAATTGAAATTGTGATTTAACAGAAATAAAGAAATGAAAAGCAATATGTTGGTATTGTCTACTGTGAAATTTAGAAATGAAAAGCAATATATTGTTATTTTCTAATCATGAAATTCAGAAATAAAAAGCAATATACTTGTTATCATCTAATATGTGACGTTAAGAGTGTCAGGCTAAACCATACTGGTAGTTGGAATTGTGACTATCCTAAATCAGCCTTGTAGTAAAAATTATGAACGTGCCCTAAACTAGCCCAATGGTTGAAATTCCAACTGTCATATACCATCAGGAAACTAGCCAAATGGTTGAAATTGTGAGTGTCCAAAACCAATGGTTGAAATTATTTTGTTTTGCTCATCAAATTTTTCCTCTGTTCATATGGAGTGACAAACAATGACTCGACACAATTTGGGGAGAGTTCTGATGATCTCACTGATTGTCGAGAATATGGGGATAACTTTGTAGTTGTCGCTGCCTCTAGAAAAAATGAGGAAGATGAGCCATAATTTGTGTTGCAATGCAGAAAACCTAAAAACAAGGTTAATTAGGAAGCATTTAAGCATTGGGGAGGAACCTATAAGAAGTGGGATGTAGTAGTTGGAGGTTTTTGGTATAAAAAACATCTAGAGAGGCCAGAATTTCGTTCTGTTACACAAGTGTCCTCAAACTTTTGTGTGCTCTCATGTAGCAGGAGCTATTAAGTTCCAGATGCAACATGTGCCACAATGAAATAAGGGCAAGAGTGTCTTTAAATTGGATTTAGACATGCATGAGCACATCTTGGGGTGTCTTGGAGTAGTGGACGAGGACAACTAAGATAGTACTAAAAAAATATAGTCTCATTGCAAGGAAACAATGTTCCACCTATCTTGAGAAATGGAAAATGTATTTGAGACTACACTTCTTTTAGTAAATCCCAAACTAATCACCATGGTTGTTTTTGTAAATCCCAAATGATAAATCCTACGCTTGTTTTTAGTATATCCTAAACAACCACCGTGCTTGTTTTAGTAAATCCCATAACTACTCGACAAATCCTAAACGAATGAATTTGTATGACATTTATCTTGTAATAATACAAGAAAACCATGCCGGTGGCATTTAATATCTTAGTGTGCAACCAACCACCATGCTAGTGACCACTTATCCTGCACTACTGCCATGCTACCCTTGAATTATTGCAAAGTGCTATACTAAAACAGTTCCCTTTAGGATGGTTCTCTTTATCTATTGGTTAGAGATCTCAGCCACCGGGCTGGTGTCCACAAATCATAAATGAATGAATTGTATGCCATCCATTTTGTAATAATAGAAGCAAACCACTACGTTGGTGGCAGTTAATATCCTAGTGTGCACCTAACCTCTGAACCAGTGCTATACTAAAATGAATCGTATTGCTACAAAGTGCTATCTTAAAACAAATACATTGCCTAAGTAAACTTTGAAGAACATTAATAATTCAATAGATTACATCTCAAAGACTCCTTTCCTTTAGGGGGAAGGTTCCACATTGCTTTGAGAAGGTCACCTTTTTGAGATCCCTGATTGTAGGCTCGGCCCTCCTTGCTCCTTTCCTGAAGGGATCTGGTTCCACATTGCTTTAAGCAGGTCACTTTTTTTAGCTCCTTGATTGCACGCTCGACTCTCCTTGCTCCTTTCCTAAAGGGGGCTAATTGCACTCTCCAGAGCCCCGGCCCCTTCCTTCATGTTGCTTCCTCTTTCCTTACTTTGAACTCCTTGGTTGCAGGCTCGACCCCTCTTACTCCTTTCCTGAAGGGGGAACTAATACAAATAGTGTGTTTATTGAGGACTACATGAATAGAAACAAAGTAATTGCAAGAGGATGCAACATTGGTAGGATGTTCACTTTGAATGTAGGCATGTCAAGTGTGGAGTTGTTGTGGACATCGAGACATGGCATAAGAAGATTGGCCATGTGGATGTGCAACGGCTAAAGTTAATGTACTCTAGAGGAATAGTTGCAGATTTGTCTAAGTTCAGAGCAGAGGACATGGGAAGGGTGAGTGAAACATGTTAGCTTGGGAAGCATGCCAAGAAATTCTAAGGGTGAGTGAAACATGTCAACTTGGGAAGCATGCCAAGAAATTCTTTCCACATGAAAGACATGTAAGTTCAAAGCTATTAGATATGCAAGCATTAAGTGGGAGTAGGAATTAGGGGAGATTTGGAGTCAAATAGAGTGGTCGAAGAGTTGTGCATGTCTCCATCTATCTTTTGTATGAAGAACTCTGTATACTTGTGTGACTGTTGAGATTTGAAGCTCCTCCTCTCCCACTACATCATTGTTCTCTCTCTCTCTCTCTCTCTCTCTCTCTCTCTCTCTCTCTCTTTCTCTCTCTCTCTCTCTCTCTCTCTCATGGACCTGCCACGCTACGCATCAATCCATGTCCCCTCCTCTTTGAGGTTTTTGATTGTGTAGTTCCATATTTCTTTACACCGATTACGCATTGGGATTGGATAAGCTAAGGGCATACCTAGAGAGGGTTGTGTTGCGCCCTATGTGATCTACAAGAGATTGTGGCTAGGAGATTGAACCACAGGAGCACTTTGCCTTCAAATGTCCTATGTACTAAAAAGAATAAGGCGATGAGCTCGCTCTCGCTCTCTTCTTATCATAGCTCCAATGCAAACCATTGATCGTGGCCTTTACCCACCATGCATTATAACTAAGTCTTCCTCATAGAACTGAAAGAATGTTACAATTGCCTCTGTTAGTTCCAGGCGACTCCGCCATCGTAAGACGGATGTTCGACCGAGCTGGTAGCTTCATTAAAATTGCCAGTTGTCCTACTTCGATTGCTGGGATTGCTAACTCGAACCCCATGTTTTTGGACCATATGCACTCACAAGCGTTGTTTTCTAGATTGATACAGAATCCGGTTTGAAAGGTACTGTCAACATTTTCAACACATGCCTAAGAATCCCTTGAAATGAAGCGAAACATTTTCAGCACATGCCTAGAAGGCTCTTGGATTGAAGCGGCATAGCACGTTCGATAGGTTGCTCTTTTTGTGGATTATGTGAGCGTTGTGAGCTCGGTTTCGGAGCTCGGTTTCGTCTTATGATAATTCACTTTGGAGCTTTGGAGCTTATGATAATTCACTTTGGAGCTTTGGAGCAGGAAAGACCGTGTAATCTATGAAAATAACTGTTTGGATTTGCGAGGGTTGCAGGTCGGAACAGTTGTAGAGCGTGAAGGTTCTAGGTCGCGAGTTGCCTAGTCGTGAGGGTTCTAGTCTGAAAGAGTTGCAGGTTTCAAGAGTTCTAGTTGACCAGGTTACAGTTTGCAAGGGGTTCCAGGGTTTCCAGTTCGCGATCGTTCCAGTTCTAAAAAATTGAATTGTCTCTTGCCTTCATACCGTCGCTCTATACCATTTAAGTTGCGCAATATTACAGTCGAATTGTAAGACGAAATAGGCGATACTTCTTTGCTGTTTTCAGCATGTCAAAGCTGGCTTTATCTCTGCATATTTATGATAATTGACATCCAACATTTTGAGAATGCTATCTGCAATCTACTCAATGCCCAAAACCCACGAGGAAAGAATATCGTAGACACCGAGCCCAATACCAGTACTCAGAATGAGACCAAGTTGGTTGCACGAGGTCGAATCACAACAAGGCGATACTTGCATTGCATTCAAATCAAGGGAACTGTTCCATTTCCCTGATGGGCATATGTCGTGTCATGGCTTCTCGTGGTTGGAACTAACTATCAATGAGTCTCTATCGATGAGTCTATGGAGGTAGTAGAAGAGAGAGAGAAAGCGCGCAGCTTTAATTATTACAATGAGTCTCTATCGATGAGTCTATGGATGTAGTAGAAGAGAGAGAGAGAGAGCGCGCAGCTTTAATTATTATACTGTGCATGTAATTTCATCCTCTAAAGTATGTTTTGTTTTTGTCTGCAGGGGGTGTACAGGAGGATTCAAAATCACTGCGCAAGCGATCTGCCAAGAGAGGTGCAAGATTAGCTGAGAATGAGCGAGAGATTTATATATTTTAAAATCCTCTACAAATATAATTGCCGTTGGGAATATCATTCCCCTAGCAAGACAATATAGTGATGCCACCACCTTCAAAATTTTGCTAATCCCTTGGACTTGGACACATTACTTTCCTTTAATGCTAAAATTGTTTGTCTATGGTTGAGTTTAGTAGTCTTTGCTTATCCATATCCATGCTAGTTGGAAGAAATGCTTATAAGTTATAAAGTAAATCTGAATAAGCTCAAAAAATGTAATGTCTTAAATGGTTACCTACATTAATCTAAAGATCATATTGTCCTTTGCGGCCACTCATCTACTTTTCACATTGAGCATCCCTATTCTCCATCATGGATGAAATGCATCCATAAAAAATTAGAATAAAATAGTTACAAATATAATAACTATGAAACAATTATAATATTGAGAGTGAAAGGAAAGTAGATAAAACAAGTGAGGCAATAAGAAATTCATTCATAAGCTAATTGAACTCTTTACAAAATCATGTGCTTCAGGATTATGGATAGAGAGGTGATGCAATTTTCAAATAAAATTATAAAACTTGCTTATTGGGTTGATTATACAAAGAAATAATGGACTTGAATATGTCACAGCAGAATGTCTTTGGATTCAAATTGGTGGGGTCTAGAGTAATGGGTACAATGCAAAGCCTTCAAGATAGTATCGAGATACTAAGGTCAATTGTGAATGACAACTATACAAAGCAAAGAATCCTCCTCGGGGGGTTCACCCATAAAATTTTAGTGTACCACATGCATTCAAACAGAGGGGTATTTTAATTCGACTTTTCGAAAAAAATTAATAGGATTACAATAATAGGAAGGGTTTTTTTATTCAAATTTAGAAAAAAATTACTTAGTCCATTAGTAAAGAGGGGTGTTTTTATTAGGAGGAAAATTTTAGTTGAGGGTTTTTTTTAATACCCTTTGAACGCATGTGATACATAGGGTTTCTTAGTAGTGCACCCCTCGAGGAATCTTAGAAGCCATTCTCTTGAGTTTTAGCCTCTCAAACAATTGTTAGGACACTCTAGAAGGGGAAAAGTAGCTAGCACCTCACCTATCATAAAATTCAACTACACAATCACTAATCCAAGGGCTGAATCCATTTAGTAGGTGCCAACACCTCCTTCCATGAGATCAGCAAGTGATAAAGAAGAGGTGAAGCACTACCTAACCTATTGGGAATGATTCACAATGTCCCACCACATACCATCACTCTTGGTCTTACCATGCCCAAGTGCAACCTCCTCTATGAGTACTTGAGCAATTAGCACCCATGGATCTTGAGATCCACACATATCTTGGAGTAAATGCCATCTCCAAGTGACCATATGTAATTAGACATCTAACAGGGCCATGCCTTTGCTCGTCTTCAAGGCAGTAATATGATCCCAAGGCCCAAGACCTCCATGTCTATTGTGGCTTAATTGTTTCCATATCATAAACTTAATAGGCTCATGTATTTGATGCAAAAGATTTGGCATTCAGCATAATGGATTATGCCACTTTGAACCAAACATGCATAGGCCAACCTTGAGATTTCTAGTACACAA
This sequence comes from Dipteris shenzhenensis, assembly GCF_047967505.1. Classification (NCBI taxonomy): domain Eukaryota; kingdom Viridiplantae; phylum Streptophyta; class Polypodiopsida; order Gleicheniales; family Dipteridaceae; genus Dipteris; species Dipteris shenzhenensis. The sequence continues at coordinate 59,849,231 of NC_141602.1, read as the reverse complement.
ACATGCATTAGCCAACTTCGAGATTTCTAGTACACAAACTTATCACTAATCCTTGCTAAGATCTACATGAGATCCAAAATCTTATATCTCATACATGGATTTTTGTGTAATCTTGCAACCTAATATGAAAACCAATCAAAAGCTAGGACAATGTCCGAGCGATAGGAATCCTCTTGAGCCACCCAATTCAAATATGAGGGTCTACATATTCTCCCTTACATATGATGCATCGTGGATCCAATACTACTAAGAAAGCTTTTGAATATGGAATAGAAAACAATCTTAAGCTAACACTCTAGCAAGATCACATGGCCTCAAAAGTTTTGTATCATCTACAACATAAACTAATGGAAGATTTATGCTCCAAGAAGTTCTAGTCAATCTTAAGGGGAGCCTTCCCCAATAATTGTAGATATACATTTAGTCTAGATGAGCTCTTGTACCCACACATTGTTGAGAAGCATATGTAAATCCTATTTGTTAAGAAGCATATTGTTAAGAGGAGACTTCCTCGATAATTGTAGATATACATTTAGTCTGGATGAGCTCTTGTACTCACATATTGTTGAGAAGCATATGTAAATCCTCTTTCATGTGCATGTAGTCATGACTAGCATATCTTGTTTCAAAACTTGATTGGAAAACACATAATGGAGAAGCTCCTTTGTCCCATCTATAATAAAATGAGGTATAGAGACATGCTCCAGTAATTCACATATAGTAAGCACAAATCCAACCTTAGCATGGCTCAAGCACAATAAATCATTCCATAATTTAGAAAATTGTGTTACCACCATTAGGTGTATACAATCCCAATATCCATAGTGTTTCATCCATAAACTCCAATCACCCCCATATATCCTCCATAACCATTGATGGATGAAACTAAGATTTCAAAGCAATCATGAACCCTAAGTATGTAGTGGAGTGCCCACTATAAAACATACAAAATAGTCTTATCATAGAATGTTGTTTATGCTCCGTGGCACAAAACATATCCCATTGACCTTGAAACCCAATATGCCACAAGCGATAAGTCTTGGAGTGATGAACACACATCTTTGACATACCAAAGAAAAATCTTCATTATCCAGCTAAACAAAAGGCCAATCATGAGAGATTCATAGTGTTTCATCCATAAATTATGGTTCACAACAAGAAATCGTAGTGTTTCATCCCCATAAATTCCATTTCCACAACAAGAAATCACCCCCGTACATCTTGCATAGCCAATGATGGATGAAAATAAGATTTTAAAGCACTCATGACCCCTAAGTATGTAGTGGAATGCCCTCTATAAAACCTACAAAATCCCTTATAATCATACACCTATCAATCCATAGAATGTTGTTTATGCTCCATGGTAGAAAACATACCCCATCAACCTTAAAACACTATATCAGGGACGTTTTTATGTAAGCTATGCTTATATATAAATATAAAATCTTGGAAAATTTTTTCAAGCTTAGTTTCTTAGCTTCTTTATATTGGTAGAATGTAATACTTTTTACATATTTTCTTTGAATTTTGAAGGGAAAAATGTAAATCCTGGCGAAACTTTAAATTTTTTGCATAAAAGTCTTGAATCATGGCAAATTTTTTAAAAATTTATTTTTATTAGAGCAATGATCATATAAGCTTTTGACACCAATATGAAAGTTTAGCTTCTTAACGAAACTAGCTTTAAAAAATCATCCATGCACTATATGTCACATGCGATAAGTCTTGCAGTGATGAGCACACAACTTTGACCGATGAGATTTCAAATAGGAATCTTCATTATCCAACTAAATAAAATGACAATCAATAAGACATACCACCTTCAACCTCTCTGCTCTTAGAATATTGCATCAAATCCTCAATGCTATCTCTCTCCATCTATTCACATAGGCTTCCCAGCAAAACATACACCTATTCCTTTGTAACCAAACAATCGGCATTACTAGGGGACGTATCTGATCTCCACTTGACATCTGAATACTTCCCATCCTAGGTTGAGCTCATTGCACCCTTTCTATCAAACATAAGGAGGAAATTCACATGATTTCTTTTATAACTAAAGGATGTAGGTTATATCGAGAGTTTAAGACCCTACCTTTGTTATCTTGCTCCCAGTCCGTCTTGGGGCACCAAGATGAAAGGATGAAGAGGCACCATGACCAACAACTAAAGTCTAACAGTTATTAACATGGATGATTTTTTCATGTTAGTTTTGTTAAGAAATGAAACTTTTATATTGGTGTCGAAAGTTTGTATGCCCTTATAAAAATAAAGGTTTGAAACTTTCGCCAAGATTTGAAACTTCTACATGAGAAAATTTAAAGTTTTACCAAATTTTACAACTTTTTCTTCGAAGTCCATAAGAAAATACATAAATTTGTAATATCTTCTATCAACATTATGTTCAACTTAAAAAATTAGCTCAATAAACTTTCGCCAAGATTTTACATTAATAAATAAGAATAGCTTCGATAAAAACATAAGAAAGTCACTAAGGAGCACCTCCCTTTGCCACTGTAAGCCAAGGTCTATTATAATCTCTCTCTCTCTCTCTCTCTCTCTCTTAAAAACATAAGAAAGTCACTAAGGAGCACCTCCCTTTGCCACTGTAAGCCAAGGTCTATTATAATCTCTCTCTCTCTCTTTCTCTCTCTCTCTCTCTCTCTCTCTCTCTCTCTCTCTCTCACTCCCTCCCTCGCTCCCTCCCTCCCTCCCTCTCTCTCTCTCTCTCTCTCTCTCTCTCTCTCTCTCTCTAGCCTTGGTTGATTACTAAAAATAATGCAGCATCTAGTAAAATCATCCGAGATGCCTCCACACGGACTTTCTCTAGTTCCTAATTTTCTCAGGTAATCAACCACCAAGTGTTGTATTCCTGGTGTATGTACCACTCGGTATTGGAACTCTTGTAACAACAATATCCATCGAGCCAGACTTCCTTGTTAACGAGGTTGAGTACTTCGCAATTAGTTGAGATGGAATGCATTGCAAGGTGAAGCATTAACGTGTTTGCATGGATCTACCATCTTAATTGGAAGCATTATGAATTCAAACATAATTGGAAAAACTCTTTCTCTCTTATTGTAACTTGAAAGTTTAGAAAAAATAGGTAATTGGAGGTGATCCAACAAATAGATAAATACAAGTAGACAATCATTCAGCTTTCATTCACTTTCACTGAACATATTCATTCCAATACATCTCTCTTCTTTCATGCGGATTACTCATTTTCTAGTTACAGTTGATCCCAATAGTTATTACGACCCTTTTCCCTATACCTTTTTGGATCATATATATTTTATCCATATCCGAATAGACAATTTGACTATGTTAACACCTGGCACATCCTAGTGGTTGTTTTAGTAGCCACCAATTGCTGCAATCTCTAAGTTCTTTCAAACACCTAGCACATCCCGATGGCTATTTTAGTAGCCACAAATTGTTGTAATCTCTGAGTTCTTTCAAATGTAATGGCATTCAGCTTCTAAATCTCTACTAAGGCTAATGTATTATCTTCTTCTTTCCTTTGTGCTTCCCTCTAACTTTGCAGTATTGTTCTTGTCTTGCATCCACAATGCTTTTTCATCTAAGGCCTGTCGGCAGTTTGCAAAATTGTGAGCTTGTTGTGCATATGGTTCGTAAATTTCTCATGACCATCTTTAAATGCCTTATGCATTTGCCTCTCAGTTTCCAACTCCTCCACCAACAATTGTGCATTCTGTACTCTTCCCTTCTACTCATGATGATAACTAGATTAAATATTAAAAGAAGAAATTAATTGATTAATTACCTAGTCAGCTTGCTCTTCATATATTGTAGTCACTTCACTTAATAAAGAAGGTACAATTTTCTAACTTGGCATAGACATCTCTACTAGATAAATATTCTGCTGTGATCAGTTGGCCTATCAGGGGATGGTATAACAATAAGCTCTTGAGGCTTCTCTTTTGGCTTCTCCTTAGTAGGCATGTCAAGCACTTCCTCTAGTTTCTTGCTAGGCTTCTCTTTTGTATCCTCTATTACTCCTTTGTGTTTCTATTCTATGAAAGGTACTTCTTCCTCTTGACCAGGTGGATCATTTATGTTTAATTCCTTGTGTTGTTGTTGCTTTCGTCTTTGACCCTCCTTGTTTAAATCTCAATTTCATGATTTTCTTGGTTCCAAAATTAGGACGAGGTGGTGATGGCAAAATGTCATCAATAACTTTCACCCTTTTGTAAGACTACTCTAAATCTTGACCTGTGTATCCAATCTTCTTTAGCTGCACTCTTTCCTACTCTATAAGGGGTACCATCACTGGAGTCTCTGATACCCCTATTGCTGTAATGAGCCTCCTAGGTTGTGTTACCACATTGGCATACTCAAACAAACCAACAACCATTTATCTTAGCTTGGATTGCAAAACGCTTCTTCATTTTTCCTTACCCATAATTCTAGCATAAATAATCCCTGCCCAATTATATTGATGACCATTTTCATAAAAAGAATCAAAGAATAATTGGCCTCTAACACATAACCATACTTTGTAGAACTCGTTCCAAAATCCAAAGAAACTATTTATGTCTTATTGGACTTCTACAATTTTTGATCATGTAATACAACCGTGTGGTCTAAGGCATCCCAAATTATGCTACCATTGGATGCATTCTACACTTCACTTCCACACTACTTGGTGCACAGAGGTAACTAGAACACTTTTGACATGACCTCCTCTATAAGCTATATGCCTAGTGTAGTATCTGCCTGATTCTTGCAAATTGGTGAACTACTCATCCACCTGCAAATTGATTTGCCATTTCCATCACAAAATAATTGGCCTCTGACATATAACCATACTTTGTTAGAAATAAAACTCGTTCCAAAAACCAAAGAAACTATTTCTATCTTATTGGACTTCTACAATTTTTGATCATGTAATACAACTGTGTGGTTTGAGGCATCCCAAATTCTGCTACCATTGGATGCATTGTGCACTTCACTTCTGCACTAGTTGGTGCACAGAGGTAACTAGAACACTTTTGACATGACCTCCTCCGTAAGCTATACACCTAGTGCAATATCTGCTTGATTTTTGCAAATTGGTGAACTGCTCAAAGTTTGGAGGTTTTCATCCTGATGGAATTTATATCCTCAATTCTATGGATTGCTATCAAGAAGATGGAGCCCAGAAGAGTTAGTTCTATGTGTGCCCATGGTGTGGGCACACCTAGAACGGTCTCATGGCCATGGTGACTTTGAAAGCCATTTCGTATGCCCACACCGCTGAGTCTAGTTTTGTATCCCAGTCCTTCTCGTTCTCTGATAAGGTCATCTTTAGGATCTACTTCATCGTCTTGCTACTTCTCTCTGCCTCTTTGTTTCCTAACAGATGATACATCATGGCCATCTTGTGAACTACCATATGCACATCCGTCAATTGCTTCACCGTCGCATTGAGAAGTGAGTTCCCTAATCCGACACCAATTTGATTGGACATCCAAACCGTGAAAATCTATTTTGGTACAAATACTATGCTGTATTGGCCACTATATTATCTCTTAGTACCTACATCTCGACCCATTTGGTTGAATAATCTAAGGCCATCACCACATACTTGTTGCCCTGTAATGTGTTGCCGACTTAAATGGACCCATGAAGTCCAAGGTTCATTTTTGGAATGGATCCAATGGAAGAATTGGATTTAGAGGCATCACATCTGCATTTACTAGATGACCATCTCTCTGACAATGCAATGCTTTGTTGATGATGGTGTAAATTGCACGATACCTCTAGGGCATTAGGGGAAACCCTAACCCTAACCCTAAGGGGTCCACGTGTATATCTTCATGTTCATGTTCTATACACTTAGTGTACAGGTAGCTATATCATGTGCACTCCTCTTTCTCTCCCTCTCTCACTTCCGCAATCATGGTATCAGAGCACTAGGTGCTCCCAAGCCCTTGCATCTTGTCAAGGCATCAAGCCCTCTGTGCGTGAAGCATCTTCCATAGAGAGAGTTTTGCGTCTGAGAGAGTATAAGCCCTTGCTCCATTGAGGTGACAAGCCCTCTCTATGAGGAACCTTCATCATTTCTTTAGCTCTTCTTGTAAAGCTCCCTCTTCTCTCTGATTTGCATCAGAAATTGCATCAGAAAACTCAGGAATCCACTTCCTGGATCTTGAGATATTATCATTCATGTTTTGAAATGAGGAAAGTTCAATCTATGATGTTCTTTGAGGGATTTAGTGCTAAGTGTTCAGTAAGGTGTTTGAGAAAAGGGAGTACTGCCTCTTCACTCTAAGTGAAGTCTACTCCCTGGCACATGTAGAAGCAACACCCAAGTCTTCCATAAATGGACTACATCACCGAGCAATAGAAGTACCAACCAGGTCTATAGTGGCTCCTTCAACGAGCTCAAGTTGCCTCAGGTGACCTTCAGCAACAACTAAGACCCTGAGAACTTTGCAGCAATTCACGGATGACCTTATACAACATCTTGCACCCAAGATCTTCGACAATTGGCTCAACTCTCAGCCCTCAAATAGCCTCATCTTGAAAGCATGGCTGACATGATGACCTACATTTTGACAACCATCTCCATCGGCATCATTAGTGCCTCTAAAGCATCAACAAGGCTCCAAGCTCATAGCTCCAACCAACTAGCCTGCCTAAGCAATGGATGTAGCCTCAAGTGCTCAGCCATCGACCTCTTGCTACACCATTCATCCAAGTGCCCACCTTGAACTTCAACGCCACAGCTCCCTGCTATAGTTCTCTGGCCATGCCAGCTCTCGCCTTCAATAGCTTGACTCAACTACAATAGCAAGCGGGTGCAACAATCTTCAACATCAACTCACAGTCGTGACTCTCCATCCTCAACTATGAAACAGACTCCATCAGCCATCACCAGCTCCAATGACTATTGCGACATCCATCAACCACAATGAGTAGTAGCCCTTCCTAGCTTGCAACAACTTTCATGATGACCCAGAGCACCTCAGCAGTGCAGCAACTGCAAGCAACGAGACCACCATCATGACTTCTATGACTCTCTCCTTCAAATATCTCCAACCACCAAGCCACCTCAACACAGATCAACTCCTACAACTCATGGACTTCAGCCTCTACCAGCAGTGATCCTCCACAACAGTAAGTGCCTACATCTCCAAGCTCCAAAGTCGATGCAGTTCCATCGACTGCAGTCTACAAGCGGCTTTCCTCCTCTGTAAAAGTCATCTACAATGAGCCTCTCTCAACAGCATTTGTCATACCATCGTGCCATGCGCCTCCTTCCAAAACTCACTTCTCTCCTTTTGCCATGTGGCATATAGACCTATACCAAGGGTTACTGAATCTAACCATAGGTCTAGTGGGTGCTTTCCCAAGTGGACACATGTTAGATAGTCTTTAACTTGGGTTAGGTTCATAAAACCCTTAGTTAAGAGGCTTGGTAAAGGATGTACCATGTGGCACCTCATCATAAGTGCCATGTCAATAGCCACTTCAACATGCCCACGTGGCAATGCCACCTCATTTACCTAGTCAACCTACCAAGTCACTTGACACATGGCAGTGCCCAATCAATAGCACAGCCAGCCTACCCAATCAACAATGTCATGTCACCATGTGCCACCTCATCACACAATGCCTCACAGGCACACTTTGCTTTTAGCATGTGACCTCAACCTACTACCTCACACTCCATGCCACATCATCAATTTTTTATCACCCTCTTGGGATCAAGTTTGGCCATGACTTTTGATCTAGAGGGAATTTCATGGTGATCCAAAAAGCAAAAATGCTCACAACTCGTGCTCTATGCATTGAGCACCTCAAATCTTCCATCTGACATTTCCACATGCCAGCATCATTGAATCCTCATCATCAAAACCACCTCTTGATCAACTACAGTGCACCCAACACTTAAAATGAATCCAAATAAAATTAGTTTGCTGCATTTTGCACTTCGATGTGTAGTCTAGCTATAGACTAGCACTATCATAGAGGAGATCCAACTCCACCAAGCGAAGTCAGCCATTGCCACATTACTCGATTAGTTCCCATGATGTCAGTCCATCTCACACACTGACACCAGCTCAGTCTCTTGGCATTTGACACTTCAGCACCTCAATTGACACTTCAAGTTGGTAGAGTTCTTCTCAGATTCAAGATTGTTGCATTCTTCTTGCATGCACATATGCCACCCATGTATAGTCATTTTCATTGATTATTTTTGGCATAGGTTCCTACACATACACATCAGCCTTGTACAACATTGACTATTTTTAGCATTGGTCCCTACACATACACATCAGCCTTGTACAGCCCCTTGGCTACACCTGACACTCAGTTATCACCATCATTCTACACATGACTTGGTTCTGATAGTTTTGTGTAAGCCCTCTAGTGGCAGCTTACACATAGTGTTCTCATGGGTAGATACACTTGTTGATACATGGGTAAGCCTCTTGCGTAGAGCACCAGACCGCCACCTCCAGCATGAAGTTATCCACATCACACAATTGATGATACACCAGTCATAACTTTGGATGAGATCCGTGAGGGGAAAGAGAACCTTCTTTGGCCATTTATTGCCACAAGGTATGTACCAGTGTATGATGCCGACTTGAGCCTCATTGTCCTTGATAGATTAGATGTAGATGCTTCAGATGTTAGCATGAATCAGCCTGTGGTTTTCAATCATGCACATTTCTCAGTAAGCCCTCGACATGAGGTACATTTGACAATAAGCCCTCAGCAAGAGGCATATTTGATGATAAGCTTTCAGCTCAGGGGGGTCACTCACTATATGTAACCCTATCACGTGAGTTCAACAAAAGGATTTTTTTATTTCTAAAATTTACAGAAATAAATATACATAAGGGACTATTTAAAATAGTTTTGGAAAAAATTTACAGATTTGTATAGGAAAGGGGTACATTTTATTAATGAAATTTTTTACAGATAAGGGACTTTAAATATAGGCCTTGAACGCACGTGATATAGAGGGTTTATACATAGTGACCCCCTCGAGGCTTTCAGCATGAGGCACATTTGATTGTCATAAGTCCTCAACATGAGGCAATCCCACTCATATCAACACAATCTTATTCTCATGATTCACAACCATCATCTTCATGCATGGATCCAAGTCCATCTACTATCACATTAGATGCAGATAGAGAGTAGGAGTTCACCATCGATCATGCAGTCTTATAGGAGGTAATTCCTCAGTACAAGGCACTCACATCTTCTATCGCATGCAGAGATATATGTCCCCGTGCATCCATCTCTTCAGATGATTCCATTCCAACATCCATCACTGATGCTTTCACCTCTGATATGGAGCATACCACATCTTTGGACAGTTTCCACGAGCAGTATAGATCAATAGATCAGTCTATAGGACATTCTAACATTGGCTCAGTCATGCTGCATTGCACGACCCTTGGATCGCCACCTCTTTCAATCAATAGATCATTCCTCAGCACGAGGATACTTATGTGTCAATGCGGTCTTGCCCCAATGCAGTGGAAATCATCAAGTTCATCCATAGTGCAACCTAGGGAGACTCAGTGTTTTAGTATGCACTTATGGCTGTCATTATAGTCCATACTTGCAAATCAGTGGTTGGATTCATGACTTCAGATCAGTCCCTACATCAACATTCGGCACCTCATATACCTCAGGGACATCTTCAAGGATGTTTTGTTCGAAGCTATGCCTATATATTAATATAAAATCTTGGCAAAAGTTTTCAAGCTCATTCTTTTAGTTTCACAATATTGGTAGAATATAGTACTTTCTTATATTTTTTATTTTGAATTTTGAAGGAAAAAATGTAAATCCTGGCGAAACTTTAAATTTTTTTGCAAACAAGTTTCAAATCCTGGCGATTGTTTTAAACGTTTATTTTTATTAGGGCATACAAACTTTCAAAGCCACCATAACATTTTATTTTCTTAACGAAACTAACTTGAAAAATCATCCATGGACATCTTATGCACTTTCAACTATATTTCGGGCTTCTAGGCCTTTGCACTATCAGCTCCTTTTTTATGAGTCTATGATAGATACTACATGGATGTTTAGCCATGCACACATCAGATGACCTTCAGCTCATGACAATTGAGCATACAAGTTTGATAGGTTACCATACCTTGCCAGTTTTATAAGCCTCTTCTTCAATAGAGCAATGTATCATACTTGCACCTTCAGCCCCAAATTTTAGCCCCTGGATCACTCTGTCCACATTGACTATGCGGCCTTCTTGGCTATGCGGTCTTCTTTGGCCCCACATAATTCGATAGAGATTATAGTTCTACTACAACATACCTTCACTATTGTTGTCAATTCTTTTGGGTTGGTGACACTCTCGTATGTCACAACCTATCGGATCACATCACCATAGCTACATTAAGTAGCCTCACATTTGGATGCCTCTTCTACAAAATAGTTGCAGAGTCCATGTTTAGCCTCGATATGTTCAACACATAGCCATACACACTGTCATTCATGTAGTCATCATTCGATTGACATGTTTAGCATGTAGCCATACACACTCTCATTCCATAGTCTTTGATCCATGTGGACTTTACTTTATGCATATTTCCTTCCTTTCCCCTTTGGCCTATTTTATGGGTTCCCAAAGTTGAAGGATGCCCCACAACTTAAGAGGGGTAAATCCATGATATGTACAGGATCTCATAATTTGTACTCATTGTACATGCTTCCGCTATGTAGTCAATGTGCTCACATGGGCACATAGTACTCTAATTGTTTTTAGTTTTCTTTTCCGTTTTGGATGCTATCATCTAGGATTTTTTTAGTACATTTTTTTTAAGAAAAGAACGTGTTTTTTAATTTTAAAACACTTGTGGACATTCAAAACGCAAAAAATACATTTTTGATAACTAGTCAACATACACTGGTTGACTGGCTAAAACCGCTCAGTGTATCACAACACCGTGTGATATTTGGCTAAATATACCACACGGTGTAACAAAACACTGCTTGGTGAAAAAACACTGATCAGTGAACCCCTACACTGATCGGTATCAAATACACCAATCGGTGAACCCCTACTCTGGGCAATGTATTAGGATTACACCAATCGGTGTAGTGCTACACCGGTTGGTGTAAACCGTCAGGACACACAATGTGCATGCATTGGCCAAAAACACCAACCTGTGTGGTGATATACCGACCAGTGTGTTCAATTGGGTCTATAAAAGGTGAGCCTCGCTGCTTTTTTTTTCACCCTTGATCGAAATTCACTGCTATTTTCCATTGTTTCCCACATTCCGACTGCTTATCGCCTTCTCCTTTAAGCTTTTGGTGAGCTTCTAGCCTTACTTTTGTTTTCAGTTAGGGCTGTGGGTGATGGCTCGCTTTGGCCAATTGAATTCACCTTGCCTTAGCTGAGACAAAAGAGAGAGAGGAATATGTGATATGTTTATGTTTGCTTTCTTTTGTGTGTATGCTTGCATGATGTATATCACTTAGGGTCGGATGATGAATCGCTTCAGTTGGTTGGATTCATCTCACCTCGAGTGACATTCTAGTAGTATCATGATTCAGGCCAGGTGATGGATCACTTCAGCCGACTGGATTTACCTCACCCCAACTAAGAGAGAAAAAGAGAGAGAGGGCAAGAGAGAGAGGAATATGTGTGATGCTTAGTTATGCTTGCTTATATGTGTTTGCATGTATGATGTCTATCACTTGGTGTTGGATGATGACTCGCTTCAGCCGGTCAGATTCATCTTGCCTCGAGTGGTTTTCTATTAGGTAGTATCATGATCAAGGCCAGGTGATGGCTCGCTTCAGCCGGCTGGATTCACCTCACTTTGGTCTACGGTAGTATCATGTATTCATATATATTGTATGTAGATGTCAATAGAGCCAGTTATTTTTTGGATGATAGCTCACTTTGGTCGGTTGGATTCATCTCGATGATGACCTTCCCAACGAGCTCAAGATGTGGGATCACACAATGGTGATCTAGATCATCTTGGTTCATTAAATCGTGATTGATATTATATGTTTTCCTATTTCGTCTTTTATAGCCTATCCTCCTTCGATAGCCTGATAGGGTTTCTTGGACCAATTTGTGTGAGCCAGTCTATTGCTTGTAGGATCCACATTATAATTATCTATTAGAAATTCATGTTAGCATGTGTGCATAGTTATCAATTTTATTTCTTGATTTTTTTGATTTTGTTTTTGTAATGATAGTTGAGTGTTAATGTAATGCATTATGATTGGGCCTAGACATGTGAATTACTTAATCGCTTCTGCATTGGGTTTTGTATGTACATATTGTCATGGTAGCAGAACCTCACGAGTGCTTACGTAATGATTCTTGTGTGAATTAGATCTATACCTCTGGTTTCCTCATGACAACCACCCCTTCAAAGAGAGAGAGAGAGAGAGAGAGAGACTTGGAGAATCGAGTTGCAATACCTTTTCTGCAAGGTGTGCGTGTTAGGATATGTGTGATCAAGGGCTTGGGTGCATGTGTGCATCACTAGCAGTCATATGGTTGTGTGTGTGTGTGTGTGTGTCTGTAAAAGATGCACACTTAGTGCCATAGTCCATGACACAGGTGATGATGTAATGCAAAGGCCCCCACTAGCAGTCATATGGTTGTGTGTGTGTGTGTGTGTGTGTAGAAGATGCACACTTAGTGCCATAGACCATGACACAGGTGATGATGTAATGCAAAGGCCCCCACATGGGGTGGTGCCTATGATTGTGGAGTTCCTATGATTTGAGAGTTATCTCCTTTGATGTAGGAGAGGTGCCATTGATTTAGGCCACCCTCTCTCCCATTCTATAAAAGAGAGGACTTCCTCCCAACTCAATGGAACACTTTTCCATTTGGTTCCCACAATCTCTTCCATGATTTCCTCCTTCACTCCCACTTTCCAACATTTGGTTTTAGATCCAAACCATCCATTGATCCCTTAGTCCACTTCAGCTTCAAACTGCCACCTCAACACCTTCTTCTCCACTCTCCATCTTCTTTCACATTTTGCCCTCTTCTCTCTAGATTTTTCTTAGCTTTGTTCTCTCCATCTGTTGTGCCATTTGCCAAACCCTTTGGGCTGGAGATACCTTGTCTTAGGGCAAAACTATGACCCAGAGAAATTAAGCTTAGGTTGTCCCTGTTGCGTGTGCCGACACAAATACAGTGCACTAATTTGTCATGTAATTCCGTCTGCTAGGGCCATATATCGATAAATACTTTAAGCACAAGCTGGGCAACACTATGAGCTACCTTGTATCCAAATTTGAGGACCAAAGCTTGCTGGAGTGAGGAGTATTTGCATTTTTCACAGTTGAAGAAGGCACAACTATCTCGGACGTTTGAGCACCTAATTGCGCCATTCCTCTCTAGTGGATCTTCATTGGTAATCAAGCTTTCAATCTGCTACAAATGCCCCTTGAATACACTCTTCAACAAGTTGAATTGTTCTTCAATTTTGGGCATTTTTTATTATTGAATGCTTGATGCAAGCTTGGAGATGACTTATTGACAGAAAATTATTAGTTAATAATGCCTAGCTCTTGTTCATCTTCCAATGCTTCATATGTGAAAGCAAAGAAGAAGAAACAAGCACCTAGATATGTCAATAGGAAGGTAACCAAACTTGTGAAGGAAAAGTCAAATAAACCATATTATTATTTTGATGCAAAAAGTTTAGGATTTTTTGATTTTATGGCTTGCAATATGTACTTGTATGGTTGAGACTCATAAGCCATTTGTAAGAGAGCAGACACTTCCTAAACATAAAGGTAAGACCCTCTCATGGCCATCTTTAAGATAGACAAGTTCAATGGCCAAGGTTTTCACACTTAGCAAATGAAAATCAAATTTGTGCTTATAAAAGAGAATTTGTGGGACTTGGTCAAGTCAGGGAATCAATCATCTCACAACCAAAGGTAAAGGGAAGGCAAGTGATGTTGAGAGTTCATGCTCAACATCATGTGATTATGTGTGCATAGCACCATCACATGATCATATGTGCATAGCACTAACCTTATAGAGTGCTATAAAGGAAAGGGTTAGATCCCCTAACCCTAACCCTAAAAGGGTTTGTATATATTCTATTTTTTAAACTAAATTCAGTGTACAGTTAGTCATTTGTGGTGTGCTCTCTAGCTATGCCCTCTCTCCTCATCTCCACTCTTCTCCTCTCCCCTCTTCATATTTTGTCATGGTATCAGAGCATGGTTCTGCCTTCCATTGAGGCGCCATCTTTCTTGTGAGAGTGATTGAGAGATTGAGAGATCGAGAGAGATTGAGTATTCTTTCACTTCCATTGAGTGATAGAGAAATTTCCATCCATTTGAGAGGAATTTCCGTCCATTCCTTTTGTGAGATTTTCATTGAGAGATTCATTTCACTCTCTATTCCGTTCATTCTTCGGTGAGAGTGAGTGGTTCTTCATAGTGTGACAGATCTCCTTCAGAGTTCACTCCAAGAGATTTGAGAGAGAAAGAGATTTTTTTATTGATTGAGAGGCTATCTATAGCCTATCTGCAAGCTCACGGCTTGGGCTTATGGCGGTTGTTCGTGGCTGCCCTTCGAATCTAACAACTAAGGCATAGTCTCCACTGCTGCGCTCTCCAACGAACTCCTCACCAAGGCGCACCTCCAAGCTCCTCTCTCCAATGAGCAAAGCCTTTGAGGCTTGAGTGATAGACTCCTTGCTGAGGCTCCTGCTACAAGCGCAGCTCCATTAATAGACTTCCAGCCTTCAGGCTCTCGGCACCCGCCGCCGATGCTCCTTCTTTAGCCATGCACAACCTACAATGAACCATCGACACAGCATCAAACAACCACAAAGCTACGACTGCTCACGGGCTCTACCTCTCCAACAGCGCCTTTAGGACCTCCTCAACAACAACGTGGCTCTTCTCAGCCCATCAGCTCCAACTGCAGGGTCGATCTTGGCCGGTTGGTATAGGTAGCCTCACACTACCTCTCCTTCACCTACTCACAGGCCACGCCTTCTTCAAACAAAAGCCTTGCCTATGACTCTCTGCTCCAAAAGCCTCGCATGCGACTCTCTACTCCAACCAGCCTCTTTGAAGAGCTCCCGCAAGCCTCCTCTGCAACAAACCTCTAAGGCTCACAGCTATTAACGATGCTGTAGATCCTTGATACGACCGCTTCAAAGGTAGTCTCAAAGGCTCCTACGACAATGACAAAGGCTCACCACACCACACTAGTCAAAAAGCCAGCAAACAGCGCCTTGCACCTCCAAGCCTCATGATCTCGTGTACTCAACTGCCATAGCCAACGTTGCAAGCTACTGCAACATGTAGCCTATCTAC
This sequence comes from Dipteris shenzhenensis, assembly GCF_047967505.1. NCBI lineage: Eukaryota > Viridiplantae > Streptophyta > Polypodiopsida > Gleicheniales > Dipteridaceae > Dipteris > Dipteris shenzhenensis. Next base: position 59,833,910 of record NC_141602.1, on the reverse strand, counting down.
TGCGACTGGCTCCAAAACTGCCAACAGCAATATCCAATGAGCTCGCCTCCACACCGGACTACAGCGCTTTCAACGAAAGCCTCCTCAATGATTTTGTCATCCAGCGTCCTCTAGCGATGACTCACCGAACTAGGACAGAATCTAGAAGATTCTATCAGAATCTAAAATATTTCGACAGGCAACCACATCCATCTGACACGTGGCACATAAGCTCCAACCTGGGTCAGGGTAAGTTAATCCCGGTTAGATTGATCATAGGTTAGAGAGCTTGGTCAACATTGTGACACGTGGTAATCGATTGCCACATCATCTGATCTACTGGACACATCATCACCTTATCTCCAACTGCCACATCAGCAACCCAATGAGGCTACCATGTCATCAACTCATCTAATCTATAAGTCACCCTACTAGCTCAACTGCCACATCAACAGTGCCACATAGGTAGGCCACATCATCTGGCTACGTCATCAGCCACATTAGCAGTCCACATCACCACAACCATGTCAGCATTACCATGTCATCTGCTGACATCATCATCTATGCCACCTTAGTAGTGCCACCTCAGTTGTCTAGTCAGCACTGACCCCTACAGGCACAGCAGTCCCTTGCCAGGCACACTATGCACACAACTGCCACCTCAACATAGGGCTTCATTGGCTCACCTCTTGCTAGGCACAGTGCCACATCATCACTGCATGTGACTCATAGTGACACATCATCATTGAGCACATTTGCACTCCTTTTGCCCCTCCACCTAGATCAAGTCATATCTCTTGATCCAGGAAGAATTTGAGGGTGCTCCAAAAAGGAAAGTCGCTCATTTTTTTGTGCTCTACGTGCTTGTTACATCATGTGCACATTTCAATGCAAGTTACACTCACATTTGAGCCTCATCGACAAAACCACTTCCTTCATGCACATTTGCCTCTACATCGATGCATCTGACCCAGCACTTAAAAAGAACAAAAGAAAAGGAATTATTTGCTATTCTTTTATCGATCGACGGTTGGTTTAGATCTAGATCAGAGTAGACTAGATCGCCATAGAGGGGATGCTTTGAATTTCCCCAAGTTGCCAATCTAAGCCATGCTCGAAATTCCTGACTAGTACCTACTCGGAGTCAGTCCATATGCTCACATATAGTTTCACATCATTACATTACCTGAAACCTTACGTTCATCAGTTCAGTGACCAGACTTCAGAGTTCAGAGGCATTGCAAATTGTTTCAGTGGGTCGATAGCATTTGATTTCACACACACATGCCACCATTATAAAGCCTATTCGGCTATCTCACGGCATTGTGCACATCATTTCACCCTTGTAAAGCCTCTTGGCTATTCCGGCATCATTGCCACAAGCCTTGTAATATAGATTAGATTTTATATATTGCAGTTCTATCTTCACCAACGGTTCAGAGATTTCACTTGGCATAGTCAATGTATTTGCAATTGATTCATACAAAGATCTTCACGACACTTTTGAGTACATTTCTTGCACCATGTCGACTAGCAACCTCAATCTGGAGGCATCGACTAAGTTAGACAACTCCAATTATGGTACATGGAAATACCGAATGGAGACCATTCTTGTGCTTCAGGACAAATGGGAGTATGTTGATGGGTCTACACCTAGACCATCGGACGATCCAGCTACCAGTAGCTCTACTTCATCTGTTGTCACAACACTAGCAATAGGATCTACAATGGGATCTACATCTACACAAACAGTTTCCGCACCAGTAGCAGATCCTGCCATTGCCCAAGCTCAAGTAGAATGGGATAAGAAAGACAAGTATGCCTATCACCTGATCAAGCAGAATGTGCAAGATGTCATGCTAGGACAACTCAACACAGTCAAGACATCAAAAGAAGCATGGGATATGTTCGCAACTCTCTACGAGTCCAAGAACACATCTAAGATTCTCACCCTGAGAAACCAGATCAACCAGAGTTTTCGCAACAACAGTGAAACTGGTCATGCTTATGTACTCTGCATAAAAGACTACAACAATCAACTTGCAGTAGCAGGAGAGACTATGAACCGTGCAAAAATGGTTCAAGTCATTCTGAATGGACTAGGAGAGGGATACGAGAATCTAGTCCAGAGTATTGCCATCCAACGGCAAATTCCGACACTAGAAGAACTTCAATCAATCCTACTTGGTGAAGGACTCAGGACTCAGGCCATTCAAGCACATAAAGGTCGTTCTAATGATTAGGCATTCACAGCTTCAGACAGAAGCAGAGGCAGAGGCAAAGGCAAAGGTAGATCATACCAGAAAAGTGGTCATCATTAGCAACAAAATCAAAATTAGCATCAACATCAGCATCAGCATCATCCTCAGCAACATCAAAGAGGAAATCATTCCAATCGAGGAAGATTCCAAGGACGAGGGAATGCATCCACCAATGTATCAAACATTCAGTGCAACTACTGTCACAAGTTTGGACACTATGAAAGAGATTGTCACAAGAAGCAATGCGACCAAGGCGGTCAATCTAGCAGTAATCGAGGGAACTCCTGAGGCAGAGAAAATCATCGTGGTGGACATTCTAGTCACAGTCATTTTGCAAATGAACATGGAAATATGTTTCTTGCAAGCAAGGAATTGCATCAGACTAATACAGTGTACCTAGACACTGATTTCAATCCCAAAGAGGATTACAGCTATCAAGTCGACCAAGTGGAACAGGATCCTTGGTACATCGACCGCAGTGCATCATGTCATATGACAAATCATCAAGAATGGTTCACAGAGATGAAACCATTAGAAGGATAGAAAAATGTCATCTACACAGCAGACAATACACCGAATCTAGTTCAAGGGACAGGTGTTATCTCTATGAATAATTTCACTGGTACAAAAGGATTAGTGAAAGATGTGCTCTATGTTCCGAAGCTCAGCAAGAACCTTTTGTCAGTAGGTCAAATGATGGAACACAATTACAAAGTCATCTTCGATGGTGATGAATGCACTATCAGAGACAAATCCAAAAGATGTCAGCTAGTAGCAAAAGGTGTCAAGGAAGGACGCTTATATAGAATGCTAGCTACAGTACCAGATAAGCATGCCATGTCAGCTCAAATGCAAGAGATGCCACTATCTGCAAAATGGCACAAGAGATATGGTCATGTCAATTTCAAGTACTTGTTAGATCTCAAGAATCAGAATATGGCAATTGGGATTTCGAAGCTATAGATTCTTGGAAAAGTTTGCGAAGCATGCTGCTTCGGCAAATAAAAGCGAACCAACTTTCTCAGAAGTACCTCTTGTGCACAAGGTATTCTTGATTTGATACATATAGATGTATGGGGATATGCCCAGACTCGCAGCATCAATGGTTCACTTTACTACTTGACCTTCATCAACAACTACAGCAGATATTGTTGGGTCTACTTTTTGAAAGAGGAATCTGAAGTGTTTTCCAAATTTCAAGAATCCAAAGCCATGGTAGAAAACCAAACAAGCAGAAAGATCAAGGTCATGAGATCGGATAGAGGAGGTGAATACATGTCTTCAGCATTCATGAACTTTAATGCTCTGCAAGTATGATACTTAACATAAGGTATTGAACTGTGCCAAATATGGTAAGTCAAAAGATACAAAATTATCCCAATCATTTGCATTACAGGGGTTAAGTATAATTGCATGAAAGTCATACCAACATAACATACCATAACAGCTAAATATGTGTGGCAATTATGTGTGTTTCATGAATGGCCCAATTAATTATGAAGAATTTTCACACTGGACATGATGGCTCCATGATGGACAAGAATTGCCAACTATCCTCAGCAAACTACTTGCTTAATCGGCTTCCTACCAAACCGATACAATGTATGACTCCTTATGAAACATTCTTTGGACAAAAGCCACACATTGGGCATCTCTGCATATTTGGTTGCATAGCATATGCTCACATACATGATGATCATCACAGGAAATTGGATGGGAAAGCAGACCACAAGCCAGATTGACATATGCTCAGAAAGGCAAAGCAATTCAGGTGGAAACCATCAACTATGCTCTTATGACTACCATCATGGCTACAGAAGAGCCACTGTACTTCGAAGACGTAGTAGACAAGCCAGAATGGCAAACTGCTATGAATGAAGAAATGGATGCTTTGTATAAGAATAATACTTGGGAATTATATTGCGACCTTCCACCATGAAAGAAGGCCATAGCCAACAAATGGGTATACAAAGTGAAGTACAATCTAGATGGAAGTATTCAGAGATACAAAGCTAGATTAGTTGCAAAAGGATTTGCACAACAATATGGTCAAGAGTATGATGAGACTTATGATCTAGTAGCAAAGATGGATTCCATACGGTTCTTGATATCACTAGCAACACTCAGCAAATAGAATTTGTATTAGCTTGATGTCAAGAATGCATTTCTTAATGGTTATCTAGACGAGGAAGTCTACATGCAACAACCAATAGGTTATGTTGAACCAGGAGAGGAGAATAAGGTTTGCCATCTTAAGAAGTCTCTATGGCTTAAAACAAGCACCCAGAAGTTGGTACAGTAGAATTGACAAGTATTTTGCTGGTCTGGGATACATGAAGTCCAATGCAGATCATACTCTCTACTACAAAGTTCAAGGGGAAGACATTACTATTGCACTTTTGTACATAGATGATCTGATTGTGACAGGAAGCAAGGATAGCTTCATCAGAAAATTGAAACAAGACTTATCTGCAGAGTTCAACATGAAAGATCTTGGACTTATGCACTGTTGTCTTGGAATTGAGTTTTGGAGAGATTCAGATAGCACATTCATGAGTCAGATCAAGTATGTTGATAGTCTCCTGAAGAAGTTTCATATGGCAGATTGCAAGATTGCAGCCACTCCCATGGAACAGAGTTTGAAACTTACTAAAGATTCAAAAAAGCCTACAGTCAATGACAAATACTACAAGCAGCTCATCGAATCTCTTGTATATCTGACAATCACACGGCTAGATATTTGTTATGCAGTAAGCTCACTAGCACAGTTTATGGCAAATCCAAAATAGTCTCACTGGAATGCAGCCAAAAGAGTCTTGAGATACATCAGAGGTACAAGACAGTTTGGGATAGAATATAGAAGAAGTCATCCACGGTTGCATGGATACTGTGACAGTGACTATGCCGGAGATCATGAGACCAGGAGATCGACATAGGGATATGCATTTTTCCTTGGACAAGGCACTATATCATGGTTGTCAAACAAACAACCAACTGTTTCTTTGTCTTCGACTGAAGCAAAATATAGAGCACTCACTACAGGTGCATGTGAGGCTATATGGCTCAGAAGACTATTGTCGAAAACAGATTACTTTGATGAGTCAAAGCCGACAACAATATACTGTGATAATCAATCGACTCAAGCATTGGCCAAGAATCTAGTATATCACTCCAGGACAAAGCACATTGATGTCAGAGAGCACTTCATCAGAGAAAGTGTGTTACTTGGTGACATCACACTATAGCATTGTGATAGCAAAGAGAATGTTACAGATATCTTTACCAAACCCCTCGGCAAAGAGCTATTCGAGAAACACCGACTAGCTCTTGGTTTGACACAAAGGAAGGACATTCCCATTAAAGGGGTGTGATGGAATGTAATGCTCATTCCTTCTTTGATTCCCCAGAATCATCATCTTGAGGGAAGGCCTACTTCATGATGTTGATCTTGAGGGAAGGTGTTGAGAGTTCACGCTCAACATCATGTGATCATGTGTGCATAGCACCATCACGTGATCATATGTGCATAGCACTAACCTTATAGAGTGCTATAAAGGAAAGGGTTAGATCCCCTAAACCTAACCCTAAAAGGGTTTGTATATATTCTATTTTTTCAACTAAATCTAGTGTACAGTTAGTCATTTGTGGTGTGCTCTCTAGCTGTGCCCTCTCTCCTCATCTCCACTCTTCTCCTCTCCCCTCTTCATATTTTGTCCAGTGACTCTTCTTCAACTACACCTACAAATGCTAAAAGGATAGAGAAAGCTTATGCCATAATTGCATTAGGTTTGGGAGATGATTGTGTGCATCATATTTCAGATTTGGAATCCCCTTTTGATGCCTGGCATAAGTTAGATGTGTTATTTGGTGTTAGCTCTCATACTTCTAAGTTGAATTTGAAAATTAAGTTCTTTGAACTTAAGGTGGATGGAGACAATGTTGCAGCTCATGTTAATACTTGGAGGAGTCTTATGACACAATTGGCCTCAATCAACTCTCCAGTTACTAAAGATGATGCTATGGTTGTGCTCTCGAAGAGTATGCCTCAAGACTACAATTATGTTGTGACTACCTTGAAGAATCTTCCCCAACCCACACTGGAGGGCATCATCAATGTTCTACAAGAGGAAGAGAGAAAGAATACTTCAAGAATGGGTGAAGTGCATACACAAGCACTTGCAGTAAATTTTTCATCAAATAACAAGTACAAGGCATGCAAGCATTGTGGAAAGACCAATCATATTGAAAAAGATTGCTACAAGATCCATCCTTGCATCTATTGTGGCAAGAACAATCATTCAGAGAAGTTTTGCAATGAGAAGAAGAAAAACATGGCAAATATGGTTGAAGAGAGAACTCCATTAACAAATGAAGAATCAAATTTTGTGGTAGAAGATAAAGACTATGCTTTTGAACACTTAGTCTTTTGAACTTTATTTATCATCACTTGGTCAATTTTTGAGGTCAATTTTTGAGGTCCTCTACCTAGAATAGTGCTCCAAAAAGAATGATATGTGTTTTTTCTTTTGTAAATCACCTCTAGTTACCATATGATGTAGGCCATGTGATATGTGTTTGGTCTATCCCATTTTTGTAAACCTTGACCCTTGGGCAACTTTACTAGCATGAGATCCTAGCCATAGATTTATCCTTGATCACCATGAGTGGCATGAGAAACTATGTGACTAGATGTCTCCTTGACATAGCAAGAGGCAAACCTTGAGGGGGGGTATGTTGGGATATGTGTGGGATTACTAGGCGCATGTGTGCATCCACTAGCAGTCATATGGTTGTGTGTGTGTGTGTATGTGTGTGTAGAAGAGGCACACTTAGTGCCATAGGCCATGACATAGGTGATGATGTAATGCAAAGGCCCCCACATGGGGTGGTGCCTATAATTGTGGAGTTCCTATGATTTAGGAGTTATCTCCTTTGATGTAGGAGAGGTGCCGTTGATTTAGGCCACCCTCTCTCCCATTCTATAAAAGAGAGGACTTCCTCTCAACTCAATGGAACATTTTGCCATTTAGTTCCCACACTCTCTTCCATGATGTCCTCTTTTACTCCCACTTTCCAACAGTGCCTTCGACATATTATTACATTGAGTGAGGAGAAAATAAGAGAGATTCCTCATACCAAGTCTAAGTTGGATGAAATACAACAATGCAACTTGCTCAATTTGACTGTAGCTAGATGAAGCATAGAGAGGTGGAGTGGAGAGAGGAGAAAGAGGTTGTACTAAACTTCCTACCTAGAGTGTTGGATGATATAGTTGTTCAATAGGAAATAGCAAAGCAATCAGATCCCTTGACAGACACAGCAAGGACAAAGCTGGATAGGTGGCTCATAGAATGGAAAGAATCTTGCATTTCCATTCATAGAAAAAACCAAAAGGATAAAGGTGCAGCCACCCAATAGACTATCGAATGTTGCCATGCAATATTATACCCAGATTGCTAGCGGTTCCTTAGAAAGAATAGACATGAGAAGTCAAGATGGCATAGATCTATGCACAAAGTTGACCGACATGTGCTCTACAATGGTACATTTCCCACTAGTTGCATTGACAATTCGAATTGGGCAGGGGAGTGGAAGGAAAAGTGTATCGGGTTAAGATAGAGGGTGTGCCAAGTTTCAAGCCAACCCTATCTTATGCTAGCAAGAAGTTGAGGCACGATACTACACATGCACATAAATCATTGAAGACAACAATGATCGTAATACATAGGGCCGTGTGTCGTGCAATTGGTTATACATAGGTTAATGATCTTTGGTTAATCAGTCCATACTTCAATGGAGGTAGTATTCATGACATGCTCATGAACCTAGCTTCCATGTATCATGATTATTTGAACTAGGCAAGGCGAGGCAACCCCCACAAGCAACCTCGCAATGCATGGCATGATACATGGAGTCAAATGCAAGCACACCTATTCTGTAAGAACGCTCTTGCTGTTTTGCAGCTATTGCTAGTGCACCAGCAGGGGTTCAGTCATACTGATTTGAATGCCGGGAACTATGTCATACTTTGAAGTGGAATTGTAAATAATGCAATGTCTACTCCACTTAAATAGGGTCTACTCAAGGAACTTTAATAAGAGATCACAGTTTGCAAATGATAATTTTGTAACATCCTTCAGTCAACTTGTAAAACTAGGAATAAGTGCAATCGTTGAAGTAATTATTATTGTCATAATTTGAAGTGGAAGTGTAAATAATGCAAAATTAGTTTCACCATATGCAAAATAGGTTTCACCACAGTCAATTCAAAATTAAAAAGGTGATTTACAATGCCTCAAAACATTAATTTGTTGGACAACAGGCCCCAAAATGGTAGCAACAACAAGTTGCAAGGTCCTAAGCTCTTAGTTCCTTGCATTTTGAAATTCTTTTATTCACATCATCCAAGAAATGCAACCTCATTCTTAAGCAAGAGCCAATGTATATCTAATGGCAGACATTACATCTCCACTATCTGCCGTCTAGCATTGTAACATTATTCTCCAACACTAGGTCTTGAAAAATGACAACAAAATCATGCAAATGACAAGTTAACTCCATTTTTGAAAAAAAACCCAAAACGTGTGCATTTTTTCAAAATTAGAGGCATGAAATATACACTTCATGTCAAACATTTTTTAAAAATAGTACTTTTATGAAAAAAGAATGCATAAAATACTACTTACATTTTGCTCCAAAACCCAAAAATGTCTAGTATTACAAATTGAAAAAGTCTCCTTAATTTGAAAAACACGACAAATTAAAAAGAAGAAGAAACTCCTTCATTCAACTAAGAGAGTCATTAGAGCTTTAGCTTTAAAATACCAATTGTTTTTTGTGCAAGTGCCCATATATTTTTAACTCAAATCCATATACAAGGATCTCTACATCCTATAAATCAAGCATGTCCACACATCGATGAATTCCTTTTTCTTTTCTTTTATCGCATCATTTGAGCATATGTTCCTTGAAGTCCATTGGTTGTTTTTTTTGAATTGACTTCCACATAAGTAACAATACTTCCCTCATGGATAAGTATACATTTTTAGAACATAGCATGCTATCCACAAATTGATAATTCATAAAATGATGTTACTTTAAGATCTAATATGATTTGATGAAACACTTTTAGTGCATTGTCTAGCAAAACAACTTTTCTTTTTTATACACAGTTGATCAAATGGTTGAAGTTTAATATATTTTGACATTAAGATGGGTAGGTATATATGGAGTCCACAACCATAGATGAGGTGTATTCAAAGCAAGCATGTCTCTAGATTTAAATAGAAGCCCAATGACTCAAATGGTCAAATTGTAAACCGTCTTAATTAGTACAATTTATCATTTACTATGTTTCGGTCTATTGGTTCAATTGAGAGCTCTAGCCTTTGCAAAAATATACCTTTAAGTTTAAAAAGCCAGATTTTGAATCATGAGTATGCTAGCAATTGTATTTTTGAAAAATTCATGAAGTTTTGGATTTTGGAATCCACTATGTTGACAAGTTCACAAGATAATGATTTTTTTGTCGAAAAAAATAAAATTTGTGTCAATAGAACAAAATTTTCATATGAAAAAATAATAATTTCAATTTATGAATGAACAAAAATATCATTCAAAAGACTTCATCATGTAAAACTTTCAACGATAGAAAATTTCCATCAACTCAAATTTTTTTCCATCAAACAAAATTTCAATCTGTCAATGGAATTTTTTTCATTGATGAATTTTGGGATTACAAAATCCAATGGGATTCTAGAATCCCAAAAATTTTCATTCGACAGATTGAAATTTTCATCAATGGAAAAAAATTTCCACCGATGAAAAATTTCCGTCGATGAAAGTTTTACGTGATGAAATGTTTTTCCTTCTACTAGAATGACATTTGCATTCATTCATGTTAGAAATTTATCTTTTTTGGGAGAAAAAGTTTGTTTCATTGATGGAAATTTTTATCCGTTCAACTTTATCACAACAAAGTGTATTCCACAATCTAGATTTACATGATTTTTAAAAAGGACAACTATTTTCATCTTCATGATTCATATTTAGATCAAAATAAAGTAAACCACTAAACTATACTACTCACAATCATCTAAAATTTGACTGTTGAGATATTTGATTATTCTTTCTACATCTATGGAAATATTTTCTTTCAATAAGTCTCTTTGTTATCTATGAATGACATATACCTACTCATCTTGACACCATATATATCCTTTAATTCAATGACAAAGATGAACTTTAATGATTGGAATGAAGTTTTCGTAGAAGAAAAGGCACGTTTTTGTAATTCTAAATAAATAATGTATGATTCTTTACATAGACATGCATAAATTATTAGTAGTTTCAAAAAATATTAGATCGTATCATTGATCTTGTTTTTTTCAATTTGTCATTTGATGTGAAAGTAGAAACTTTTTCATCTTTCGATTAGCAATATGTGCATTTTTCAAAAGAGGTTTGAAACTATGCTTATTTTGTAAAAGTTATGAAAATAGTTCTCATGAATGTCTCCAAAAGATTGTAAAATTGATTAATATTTAAGACTAGTGAAAATTCATAATAGCCTGTTGCAAACGACAACTCATGACTCGTCATTTTTCATGACTCACGGTTCTCCATGTTTGCGACAACTTCAACCGTATCAATAGACTGTGTTGTTATCTCAACGTCAATACTAGTAGGTGGCTGCAAGATAGTGGCCACTCTTTGTACACCTTTGCCTCTTCACCGTGGCATAGTCTTATTAATATCTCCAAGTGCCATAACATCCTCACCAACAAGCCTAAAAATTCTTGATGGTAGATATCACATCTCCAACAATTTCATGCTATCATTATAACATAGTTGTGTGCTGTTGTTGAGCCTGCAGTCCTCTTTAAAGCCATTGAGTGCTGTCAAATTAAGGAGTGCATTTAATTTAATTGCTTTCATAATCATCAAAAACTTTTGAACCCTTTGAAATGCATTTTGTTCCTAACTTCCAACATGTGAGTACTCCATGCAAGCTTGCTAGACCGAGAGAGAGAGAGAAATCATCCAACTGTCTTTCCCCCTCTCGACATAGTTGGATGATTGTGAACGTGGTAATTTACCTGTTAAAACAGGAGTGGGATGGCAAATCCCCTTTTCCCACATCCTTCTCTCTCCTGAGTAAGCAACTATTTGCACTATGATCATCGGCAACATCATGTTCTATTGATGGATGTCTGTATTTAACACACACTGGTGCAGTAGCTAGCATCACTTACACAAGTACATAAAGGTTGCAAGAAATTGGATAATGCTTTCCAAGTTTAAACATGAAATAAAAAAATTGCAATACCATCTAAATGCTTTAGCATAACTTCCAATTGGTATGACGTTAATCAACAAAATTGGAATGACCTCAATCAATAAAATTTTAAATAGCATAATATTTAATAAGTTAGAATGTAAGCACGATCAGCAATGTATATAGTATTCCAAGCTTGTGCATTTTTATACATCACAAAGCTTCCTCATCCTCATCCTCCTCATTGCTAGAGCTTTCTTCAACTACGACTTGCAATTGTCCAACAATGGGAGGATTATGCAACGGGCCTGGGAGATCACAATGCACCCACTTGGCTAAATCTCCATCATTACTCTCTCCCTTAACATCATTTAAAACTCTACCATTTGCATAAACATATACCAATTTCTCTAGACTTGTAATTACTCCAATTTCATTCACTCGACGAATTGCTACAAGGCTGGGATAGCACTTTCAAAGCCAACGTTTGCAAATGAGGTGTCGAGGCTCCACACTCTTCCCACCATCTCCATGCAGGCATCTCCTTTGTGAGGTCTCGTATTCTTATATATGCAAACAACCCTTCCCTATTTCAAAAAGTGGATAATTCCCTGACAGCAGCAACATATTGAGATCCATTCTCAAAAAATCATCCCAAACGATTATGCCAAGGCTGCATTATGTGTTCCAATGTTTTTGGACGATACTCCCACCATTGGGGGATCTAAAATATGACCAACATAGTGAAGATCATTGAGCATGATTACATCGCTTTCGAAACATCTTTTGCAAAGTGGCACAATGACCGGCATTGTAGCTAATGCCATCACCTGTGGATCTTTTAGTTTCCTTTAAGAGGTCTCGCTCAATAGTCCACCAAGCCATATAAGCATTGCCCAAACTTGGACCTTTCATGCCTATTTTTTAATGGCAAACCATACCGGCCTCATTGCATTGGCCGCAAAAGCTATTCTCTTCCAAAAGCTATCAATGTGAGTCATTTTCTTCATCTCTGCGATTTCAATACAGGCGTTTTGTGACGTTGACTCAACTATCCACTCGCTAGCTTCTACACTAAATAGTGTCTCCATTACAACTCCTTGTAGCTTGAGCAAATGGTCCATTATTATATAGTTTGTTCCGAAACGTGTTTTGCTACATTTCAAAAACTCTAGTGGATGTTTAGCGGGTTGATGGTTTTTGAATATGTCCAACAATCTCTCATCGTTGAGAAAGTACAACATCAATCTTTTTCCTTCATCTACAGTGGCTTTGAACTACAGAGTCTCCACAGATTTATATCAATCCTCAAGCACAAGGTCAAGGCAATGGCAAGAGCATGGCGATGCCCAAATTGTTGGATATTTTTTATTTATAATTTTTCCAATTTTCCTATAGTTCTTCGCATTGTCGATGATTATCTAAACAACATTATCCTCCCCAACATCCAGAATTATAGCCTCCAATTGTTTAGCAATCTATTCAGCTATCTTGGCATTACCACTTGTGTCAATGGATTGACGAAAAGTATCCCCTTAAATGTCATGACCATGATATTGATTAGAGGCCTCTTGGTGACATTTTTCCATCCATCACTAACAATGGTACATTGTGTTGTTAGCTGGATGACAGCTATCCTTATCTACACTTGTTCGTGGCCACGAATAATAGCTGGATGATAGCTATCCTTATCTACACTAGTTTGTGTCTCAATTAGTATGCCACCTTAGTTAGTTGAGTTTGGTTTTGAGACCCACATATAGGGTTCTTCTATTTCTTTGTACTAGAGTTTTTTTGGCTTACACAACTAAGAAGAGGAAAACTATTTTCAGCCTCCACCTTTGTGTGTATTCCCCCATTGTGCATGTGAGAAAGCCGCAAGTGAGACTCCTTCCCTCTCTCCCACAATCTTCACATGGTATCAGAGCCTTGTTCGTGGTAAGGAGCTCAAGAAAGCAAGCCAAGTTCGTGGTGTCCTGGTAATAGGACCAGTGTTGCTTTCCTATTTCGAGTTTGGGAGCAAATCTCTGCAGGTAGCACAGCCAGAAGTGCAGGAGTGCACTATTTCAGATTGAGACGCCCTTCGCGGTGTGGCGAGAGCGCAGTATATGCTGCGGGAGAGGGCGTGTGACTTTATTTTTCTGATTTGAGGCCGTTTCGAGGCCCGTTTTGAAGGCGGAAGTTCTTCGCAGGCACTCAGAAAAAGGCCCTATTTTTGGCTGTGCGACCACTGCGCGGCTAGTCGGTGGAAAGGTGCCGCAGAAATTGCATCGTATGTCTCTGTGCAGAGATATTGGGAGTTGCAGATTCATGCCTGTTGCCTGTTGATGCAAAATCGTCACTAGGAAGTGACTATGTGGTGAAATACCACTTTCGTCAGTTTTGCAGATCTGCCCGTGTGAGGCAAAAGCTGTGTTTTTTGCAGTGAGAATATTTTGCAGTGTTCTGTAATGGCATCTGATTCTCTTTCACAGATTGTCACTGAAAAGCTTGACAAGAACAACTTCCAGGCATGGAAGTTTAGAATGACGAATTTCTTGATGGGAAAAGGCTATTGGGAATTCATTACAGGAAATAAAGAAGAACATGTTCTTCCTAATGTTCCCAGTCAACAGGAAATGCAGGCATTCAAAGGATGGCATGAGAGAGCCAGGAAAGTTATGTACTGGCTGTCTATCAGTATTTCGGACTCCATGATTGTGCATATTCAGGATGCAAGTACGCCAAAGGAGGCATGGGATACTTTGGCAAAAATGTACAGCACAAATACGCAAGCCAGGAAAATGCAACTCAAACAGGAGTTGCACAATATGCAGAGAGAAAATTTGAGCATAAATGACTACCACATGAAAGTGAAGAAAATTGCAGTTGCACTTGCTTCCATTGGGTCGCCAGTGGATGATGATGATTTGGTTTCTGTGACCTTGAATGGTCTAGGAAAGGATTATGCACAGTTCCGGACATCCATTGCCGTCCGTGAAAAATTTCCTGATTTTGAGGAGCTCATTGCTCTTCTAATTTCTGAAGAGCAGAGAAATGGTGGTGCATCTTCTTCAGTAGGAACTTCAAAAGAAACTGTCTTCTACTCAAATGCTGGCAGAGGTAGAGGCAGAGGTAGAGGAGGCCGATGTGCAGGCCGTGGTAGAAATCAGAATATGCAGCAAACGCAAGAAAACCAGTCCTATGCAGGAGGACGTGGTAACTCTAGAGGCAGGGGGAGCCAAAGAGGCCGTGGTGGATGGCAGAGAGGCCAAAATGCAAACAGCAATATTGAATGCTACTATTGTGGCAAAATGGGTCATATGGCTAAGGACTGCTATAAAAAGCAGAATGACATTATGAATGGAAAATTGCAGCAAAGCAATTATGCATCCTCTAGTAGACAGGGTGATGACAGAAATGAGCATTTGTTTATGGTGCAGCATATGACAAATTCTGTAACAAGTGCAGAAGAAAGCAATGGTGTGTGGTATGTTGACTCGAGTGCATCAAACCACATGACAGGTCACGCTGAATGGATGCAGGATGCAAGAAAAATGGAAAAACCAGGATTTGTGGAGACTGGTGATGATACTGCACATCCTATTGTGCAGATTGGCAAAATTCCTTTGTCTATGCAGGATGGGAAAAAGAAATACTTGTCTAATGTATTTCATGTCCCGAACATTACCAAGAACCTGGTTTCTGTTGGTCAAATGGTTGAGCAGGGCTTGCAGGTTAGATTTAATCCTCATGGATGCTTTGTTGAGGATATGAAAAATAACGGTCGCTTGATAGCAAAAGGAAAGAAGAAGGGCAGGATGTTTACGTTGGATGCAGACATGCCTGAATTGAGTGCAGCAATGTTTGCACATGGGACCGGTGTAGTTGCAGATATTGATATCTGGCACAAACGCATTGGTCATGTTAATATACAGCGACTTAAATCAATGCAAGCCCAAAATATTGTTGCAGGATTGCCTAAATTCAAGGTTGCAGAAATGCACAAGGTTTGTGAAGCCTGTCAATTTGGGAAACAGGCAAGGAAACCTTTTCCTAGGCATGTTCAAGAGAGTAAAAAGCCATTGGAATTAATCCACTCTGATGTGTGGACTACAAAAGCTGCATCTATTGGAGGCTGTCACTATTTTGTCACATTTATTGATGACTTTAGCAGAAAACTGTGGGTGTATTTTATGAAAAAGAAAAGTGAAGTGTTTGGGCACTTCAAAGCTTTCAAAGCTATGGTTGAAAAAGAAACAGGCCTGCAAATAAAATGCCTAAGGTCAGATGGAGGGGGAGAGTACCTCTCAAATGAGTTTGCAAGGTTCTTGCAGGAGCATGGTATAAAGCAGCAATATTCATGCAGTCATACCCCACAGTAAAATGGAATTGCAGAAAGAAAAAACAGGCATATTGGAGAGGTATCTCGGGCTATGCTAAATGAAAAAGATCTACCAGATTATTATTGGGCTGAAGCAATTGTACAGCAGTCTATATAATGAATAGGACTCCCACTGCAGCAATACATGGCATGACGCCAGAGGAGATGTATACTGGTAGGAAACCAGATATTTCTCATTTGAAGATTTTTGGTTGCATTGCCTATGTCCATGTGCCAGATGAGTTGAGGTCCAAGTTGGATCCAAAAGCTGAGAAGTGCATCTTTATTGGTTATTCTCTGCAGCAGAAAGGGTATAGATGTTATAACCCTTCTACACGTAAGTTCACAGTGAGCAGAGATGTTGTTTTTTATGAGATGAGTAGCTGGTATAAACCAGTAAATGTGATGATTGATGTAGATGCACAAAATGGTAATGCTGCACAGAATGCACAGCAGCAATCACAAAATATCAGTGGACCTGGAGTGTCCTCTACCAGTGGTTCACATACTTCGCCATGGACAGGCAGATTGAGATCAGGAGAATCCCCTCAAAGCAATGCAGAGAGTGGTACGCAGGTATCACGAAAAGGAAAAGAGAAGGTAGATCAGCCCATGTTTGATGTGAATGCAGGTCACTCTTGTGTGGATGGTGAATCCAGTGGCTCAGAACAGAGCATTGATGATGAGTTGGGTATTCCTTCTGTTGTTACACCTGGAGTAAGGAAGACCAGGGATGTTTTGAGAGCACCTGGAAGTGAGCCTATTTTGCGCAGGTCTACCAGGGTTAGGTATCCTGTGGATAGGCTGAAATGTGATGGATTTACAGCCATTCACTATGCTTATATGGTCAAAGTGATACAGGAACCAGAACCCACTTCTTTTGAGCAAGCCATGGGAAATGAAAAATGGGAGAAAGCCATGGATGAAGAAATGGATGCCTTGGATGCTAATGCTACATGGGAATTGGTGCCTTTGCCTAAAGGCAAGAATGCAATTGGTTGTAAGTGGGTTTATAAGATCAAGCACAATGCAGATGGTTCTGTGAATAGATACAAGGCAAGATTAGTTGTCAAGGGGTATGCACAGACATATGGCATTGATTATGAAGAAACTTTTAGCCCGGTTGCAAGGATGGCAACCATAAGAGCAGCCATTGCTATGGCTGCATCAAAGGGATGGTCTTTACATCAGATGGATGTAAAGAACTCCTTCTTGCATGGTGATTTGCAAGAAGAGGTCTTTATGGAGCAGCCAGCAGGTTATGTTCATGCTATTCATCCTGAGTTTGTCTGCAGGTTGAAGAAAGCCTTGTATGGCTTGAAGCAAGCACCTAGAGCATGGTCTGACAAGATAGGACAGTATTTTGTCACTATTGGCTTTCAGATTTCCAAGGCAGATTTCTCACTCTATGTGAGAAAAACAGAGAAAGGGATTATGCTGCTGGTCATTTATGTTGATGATTTGATCATCACAGGTGATAGTGATGAAGATATCCTTCATGTGAAAATGCTATTGAGGCAGAAGTTTGAGATGAAGGATTTGGGAGAGCTGTGTTATTTCTTGGGCATTGAGGTGATTAGATCACCAAGTGGGATACAGCTCTTGCAGAGGCAGTATGGATTGGACATGCTATCCAAATATGGGATGACAGGCTGTAAGCCTATTTCAGTTCCTTTGGAGCGGAATGTGAAGCTGAGCGCAGATGCAGGTGAGCTTCTGGAGGACCCTACTATGTACAAACGCATAGTAGGAAGTTTGATTTACATGACTATTACCAGGCCAGATTTGAGCTATGCTGTTGGGTTGGTAAGTCAGTTTATGCAGGCTCCAAGGAAACCGCATTTGGATGCGGCTAGACGCATACTCAGGTATGTGAAGTCCACATTGCAGTATGGACTATTTTATGAGGCTGGGGTTCAGATACAGTTGCATGGATACACTGATGCTGATTGGGCTGGTAGCATTTTAGATAGACGATCTACCAGTGGATATGTGTTCTCTTTTGGGCTGCAGTCACTTGGAGCAATAAGAAACAGCCTACAGTTGCCTTGTCGAGCACAGAGGCTAAGTACAGGGGTGCAGCAATGGCTGCATGTGAGGTAGCTTGGTTGCATAAGCTACTTTATGATATGCATCAGTCTACAAATGGGCCGGTTGTCATTTATTGTGACAACATGAGCAGTATACATTTGGCAAAGAACCCAATCTTTCATGCTAGAACAAAGCACATTGAGGTGCATTATCACCATGTGCGGGAGAAGGTTCTACTAGGTCTTAGTGATCTAGTTTATGTCAGCACAGAGGATCAGGTAGCTGACATATTCACGAAAGCATTGGGCGCAGAGAAGCTGTGCAAGTTCAGAGACCTGCTTGGTGTGCAGGATTTGGGATTGAGCTCGAGGGGGAGTGTTGAGATATCGAGCTCCACTCGCGATATGCCAGGGTGACTGTTGTGCATTTATGTCACCGACTTGTTAGCTGGAGATGCGGTTGGTACACCACCCACGAATAATAGCTGGATGATAGCTATCCTTATCTACACTAGTTCGTGGCTCAGTTAGTATGCCACCTTAGTTAGTTGAGTTTGGTTTTGAGACCCACATATAGGGTTCTTCTATTTCTTTGTACTAGAGTTTTTTTGGCTTACACAACTAAGAAGAGGAAAACTGTTTTCAGCCTCCACCTTTGTGTGTATTCCCCCATTGTGCATGTGAGAAAGCCGCAAGTGAGACTCCTTCCCTCTCTCCCACAATATTTACATAGGATTGGTGACATGCGACTATATCATCTATTTGTTTGTCCATACTTTTAGGCATTTGTCTGCCTAGAGTGGCTATAACTCTCTCAACTCTTGAGTCATGGCCCCTTGCATTTCCAATCTGTTTGTTGCTATCACCCAAGAAGTGTTTTTGCATTCTTGTGCCGGATCCTGAGTACCTCATGATAAAAGTTGCATTTCCACTTCTTGTTAGGCAACATAGTAAAGTAATCGCGAGCCTTTCTTGGGTTTCTTCCTTGTTTTTTTGGAGCCATGCTTCCAATGAAGACTGTAATTAGAAACACACAAAAATTAATAGAAGCACTACGTACATTCACATTAATTTTCATGTTTTGGATACTACCATATCATTTAGGTTCTAGGATACATAACAATATTTTGAATCGTTTATAGTTCTACGTCCAAAATCAATGTGGCTATTTGGGACACTAACTTAGAAAACTCCATGCAAGCTTGCTAGCCTGAGAGAGAGAGAAATCATCCAAGTGTCTTGCTACTCCCGGCATAATTGGATTATTATAAACATGTAATCTACCTATTGAAATAGGTGTGGGATGGCAAATCACCTTTTCCCATGTTCTTCTCTCTCTCAAGTAAGCATCTATCTGCATCATGATCATCCACAATATCATGCTCTATTGATGGATGTCAGTATTTTACACACACTGGTGTAGTATACACAAGTAGTTGTAAACAATTTTACTACTCCTTTCTAAGCTAGGAGAATTTGTTAACCTAATACCCTCTATCCTCAATATTGTTTTTTTCTATGTATATATGTACTATGCAGTTTGAGTTTTAATTTGTTTCACCTAATAATTTATAAAACATAAGGACAGTAAACCTATGTATACCACTATGTCTCCACACGTACATGACATAATTTTGCAAGTTACTATCAGGTAGCAATTGTGAGCTCCACAACTGGCTACACTTTGAGCAAGATATAAATAGCCGGCATAAGCGAGCCCACAACTGGCTCAAAGTCAAATATTTATTCATCATTCTTAGATACTAGTTTGTAGAGTTTTTAATAATATATAGTATGAATTTTAACCACATACGAGGTATTCCAAGTTGTTAACATCCTTAGAGTACAGTCGTTGAATGCAAGGTAATCAGTGTGATTAGAGGTGATTAGGCTTCATGATTTACTTCAACGGTTCCAGCCAATGGAAGGAGTATAGTACAAGATCAAGGAGTTTGAGTCCAAATACCCCAAGGCCAAAGATTGCAAGCAACATGCACAAATTGTATGTTCCAACTGCCAAATTATAGGTTCCAGTTACCAAGTTCTATGTTCCAATTGCCGCTGCAAGCTGCAATTAAGTGTCTCGTGGGAGTTAAGCCTCGCCACTCTAGGTTTTGAGCCTCGTATATGGGGTTTGAACCACAAATGGCTGAAGTCTTGGAGGCGCTCAAGGAGCTTGAGCCCCAAATAGCCTAATCCTTGGAGGTGTGAGTCTAACACAAGCACTTTTTGAAAACCGGTTAGGAACACCTCCTAATTCCAGGTCTGTCCCAAGCGCTCTAATATGGTTAACACAAGCACTATTTCCACTAGTAGGGAGAGATGGCTTCAAAAGGTGACTTGTATAAAAGGCCAAATGGTTGACTTTGGTCTTCATTGTTGTTTGCACAAGTTTGAATACAAGCTCTCTCTTCTCTTCCAAGATTGTTTTGGGTGTTCCCTTATTTCCATTGTAGTGCCCTTGTGTTTGCCACTCCATCCCCCTTCACTCTCCGCTTCCCTTCTTCTCCCTCCCTTCTCCCCTCTCCCCCTTCCCTCTTTCTCTCATGGAAACACATTGCAACAATCCAGGGGCTGCTTGAGTGACACATGCAGATAGCTCGTGCCTTGCATTGCTCTCATAAGGAGTAGCTTGGAGTGAAGGCTCCATCGGCATCTCTTCAACATCCCCATGACACGTAAGTCACCGTGGAGACCTACACATTTTTTGTGCCACTACTATCGGGGAACGAAGGTATGCTTTTGCATTACAGTAGTCTTCTTCCATTATCTACCCATTGCACAAGGCTTCAAGCTTAACTTGGAGCTTTGTTAATGGAGCTGTAGGAGAAGAAAGAGTGAAGAAGTGAGAGTTTTGGATGGAAAAGTTAGGAAAGCTGTCATTTTCTGTTGGAAAGTCATTTTGGATCATTTGAAACTTGTTTTTTATGCTTTTAAGTGTTTTGAGTTGATAGGAACCTAGTTTGAAAGATCGCTATGGAGTTTATGATGTTGAAACACACAAAAAACAACCAAAAATGATGATTCTTGCTGAATTTTGAAGTGGTTTTGTGTGGTAGAACTCACCCCTCAAGAAATCTTGCATTTTGGCTTGTAAAAGTTGTTTTTCTTTCAAGTTTTTTTCATTGTCTAGGTAGACTAGGCAGTGTAGCACCCCCTAGCATTAAAAAACTAGAACAAAAACTCAAAATTCCCCAAAAATCTATAAAAACTAGTCGACAACATAGTGTTTCACTATCCCCACGGGTTAGCGCATTAGAGCTATCCCGCCGACCGGTGCGTTAGTTGTATCCTATCAGTCAAACCTTGTTGACCTATTGTGTTAACTGTATCTCGCCACCTAACTTTTGACCATGGCCTAGACCGCCGCCTTGATTAAATGTGTGTCAGAGTTTATTATCATGCTGACCTGATAGTCGTTGACCCATGGTCATAGAGCTATCCCCACAACCATTGCTATATAATTATTTCACCGACCAGCATGGTAAGCCCACCCCCACATCTGTGGCCATATTAATATCCTTTCGCCTATTGCTATTCTCTATCCCCAAGCCCGTTGCCATAATTATTCTACTGCCCGATGCATTATGCTTGTTCCATCACCCTACCCGTCGCTCGATGCGATAACCTATCCCTATGCTCATCACCATAGAGCTATCCCTATGACCATTGGGATACCTCTGGGGGGTAGTCTAGAATATAAAATTTCCAAAAGTATAATTCAACCTGAGTGTGCCTAGTTAGAGGTCTCATACATGCACTTGAGGTCCAAAAGAATTTTTTCCAAGGATCTCATGCCAGAAGATAGAGCTTCAAGCTACGCTCAGCCCACCTTTTGCCCTAGCTCGGTATTTGGAAGCTCAAAATTCCTAGCCCCCACTTGGTAATAGGCCCCCGATAGGAAGATCTATTTGGCTCCAATGAGACAGAGAGCTTGGATGAGGTAATAAAAGACCCCTCGAGTCCAAGGGCTTCACAAGTCCCATTCCTTAGTGTGGCCTCTCCCAACTCTCCCACACCTTCGGTTGCATCTAGGCTAAGAGGAACATCCTGCGATAGTGCCAAGCTGGCTAGCTTCCTATCGATAGAGGTGAAAATGATGATCGCCTCCTTACTAAGAGAAAATCCCATCCTGTGGCATGATCTATCCAATTGGATGAACATAGCACTCTTGCCCCTAGGCCCTACCAGCCCTAATCCCAACCAATCATCATCAAAAAAGGGGCAGAACCTACCCAAGGTTCCCATCAACAAGCTAGGCCAATACTTTGAGGGTAATGACATGAACACCTCTATCCCCGTAATCTATCAACACCAAAAGGTTGATGCCATCCTGGATGGGGGAGCGGGAGTGAGTGTCTATACCAAGGAATGGTGGGTAAAGTGGGGAAAGCCCGCGGTTGAGCAAACCCATATGGTAGTGAAGTTGGCCAACGGCAGAACTATAGAACCCTTGGAAGTGCTTACTAGCATAAACATTAAGGTATTCATATTCATGTACCTCGTTAGGTTCATAGTCATGGACTTCACTCGACAGCCAGGATATGAAGCTATCCTAGGCAAACCCTTCTTACAAATGTCCGGGCTCATACACAACTGGCATACTAATAACATCTACTTGTGGCATGAGGAACAAATCATGCAAGTGGACTTGCAAACCTACAAGGCCCACCCATTGTCAGGACACCTTTTCGCCACAGAATCCAACACCACCGCCCAAACCACATCCATGAAGCTATTCCAAACATGTGACAAGGAAGAGGATGAAAGGGAGTTTGATGAATTCTTGTATGCACCTCTTCCCAAGCTAAAATTCTCTCAGAACTAGATGCACATCTTAGCCAGCATAGATGTTCCAGATCACCACCTTAGAGCTCGAGGGTCTAACCCTAGTGGTTCCCCTAAGAATTTTTAGCATGCTCAAACCTCAAGAGGTAAGCAAGGTAACCGTAAGGGTAAAATCAAATCTCCACTGGCTATCATACCTAGGTGCCATGACTGCTCTAACCTCCCCCGTTGGCTCTATAAGTGCAATGAAAGAGCCCCCTTTAGGTTCGAAACTCCTTGTATCTAAAAGCTTGACTAAGGCCAAAAGGACCACTACTTCTGCAGAAATAAAGGAGGAGGTTGAAGAAAAGGAGAACCTACGACAGGTACCAACCCATTACAAGTCCTTCATGATTAAGGATCGCAAGATCTTATACCAACGAGCTAAGAGATCTCGAGAAGACGGGTGCTCCCAAGGGTACGACGGGCCAGGTGTCGAAAGGGTAGGATTCCCAACCCATATTCGCCACCAATGATCTCACGCCCAACAAGGAGAACAGTTAAATAGATGTCCTACGAGAGTATAAAGGCTACATGGCTTGGAGGTACACCAGCATGATAGGGGTGCCTGCCATAGTATAGCACACGATCCCGATGCTAGACGATGCCAGGCTTGTACATCAACGCCTCTACCCTATGAATCCCAAGTATGCACTTATAGGTAGGGAGGAAATCTAGAAATTCATAGATGCGGGATTCATCTATGAGATTGACCATATGGATTGGGTATCACCCATCATGATAGTCCTAAAGAAAAATGGAAAAATTAGAGTATATGGATTGAGCATACAGATTGGGTATAACCCATCGTAATAGTCCTAAAGAAAAATGAAAAAATTAGTGTATGCGTGGATTTGAAAAAGGTTACGCTACCACTAGATGTGACCACTACTCCTTGCCATTCACGTAACATGTTCTAGAAAGGGTAGCTGGAAAGGAAGCCTATAGCTTTCTAGATGGGTTTTTGGGTTACAACCAAGTGTCTATCTATTAAATTACACAGTGCAACGGAACAAAAATTGAACAAAGAATATAGTACACAGAATACTAGAGAAGGAACTAACTTTTCCTTCAATACTAATGTAGTACAGATGATGGTTCCATTCACCCATGCACTCCTAGAGTGGAGCTTAGATGGCGATCTAGACAGATACTAGGTGAAGAGCTACTAACTGAAAGATCTGATCTGATCTGAACTGATCTGATCTAATGGACTGGGGAGGTCGCCTCTTTATAGCTATGAGGGCAGTAGTCAGATCAACCTAGTCGGTGGAGTTGACCAGTCGACCTAGTCGGTGGACCCGACTAGTCAACCTAGTCGGTGGAACTGACTAGTCGTCCATGGAATATTTAGGGAATATTCCCTATACCGTCACCTCGGGGGCTCCCGCCCCCAAACCCCCACTAGGGGGGCCAACTGGCCCCTAGTCCCTAGCAAGAATAAGGGGCTCCCACACAATCACCTTTCTACCATCAACGGTCTCATTGATAGACCTCATCTGACATGCAAGTCAGGATCCATCCAGTGTCCCGAGCTCACACATGGCTTCTCCTCATATGGGGGCCTTATAGCTTGAGCACCTTGGACCACTGGTGGTTACGAGGAGGGTGGGGCATTGAGCATATCTAACACTATCGCCCCACAAGACCAACATAAAACGGCCTTCGCATCTGAGTGGGGTGTGTATGTGATTAGGGGTGGTTACCAAGAGGGTGGGGCATTGAGCATATCTGACACCTCCCCTCAATGTCCACCCATAGGTGAACTACCTTCTCGACCTAATGCCGAGTCTCTGAAGATGACCTAGAAGCTGATCCTTCCCGAGTGCCTTGGTGAAGATATCTGCTCCACTTTGCTCTATTGGACAGTAGACCAATTCCACTATCTCGTCCTCCATCAAATCACGCACATAGTGATACTGAATCTCTATATGTTTTGTGCGTGCATGAAACACTGGATTTTTAGCAATGGCCATGCAACTTTGATTGTCGCACCTCAGCACAGTTGCCTCATCCTCTTGCACTCCCATGTGCCATAAGATCCCCCTCATCCACACTGCTTCACAAGCAGCAAAACATGCTACCTTGTACTCAACATCGGTAAGAGACAATGCCACTGTTGGTTGTTTCTTACTGATCCAAGAGAAGATACCTAAACCTAAAGAGAAACAATATCCAATAACTGATTTCCTGGAATCAACATCTCCAACCCAATCTGAGTCACAATGACCAGCTAAGGAAGTGCCCATACCATAAGTGATGACATAATCAAGAGTGCCCTTCACATACCTGAGCACCCGCATCCCTGCATTCCAATGATTCTCCCTAGGCTTATTGGAGAACCTGCTCAAAACACCAACAGCAAAACTGATGTCCATTCTGGTGTTGCACAGATAGATGACTCTGCTGACCAACTTCCTATACCTCTAGATGTCTGTTGGTGGTGAGGCATCCTCCATACACAACCTCGCATTTACCTCCATAGGTATAGCTAGCTCCTTGCACTCGGACATATCAAATGCCTTCAAAATCTCCCTTGCATATTTCTACTGAGAGATGGAGATCTTGCCTGGCTCTTGCCAGACTTCAATCCCCAAAAGAGTAGTGCATCAAGCCTAAGTCTGTCATCTCAAACTCTATGCTCAATGCCTTTCTAGTCTGTTGGATCATGTCTTCATAGTCACCTGTAATAAGAAGATCATCCACATATAGAACAATAATAGTAGATTTTTCCACCTTTCTTGTACACATACAAGTTAGCATCTGAGGCACATCTTTTGAAGTTTAATTTATGAAAGAATTTGTCTATCCATTGGTACCATGCTCTTGGGGCCTATTTCAACCCTTACAGAGCCTTCTTTAGCTTACATACCTTGTTCTCAGAATGGGGGGCGTCAAACCTAGGTGGCTGAGCCACGTACACCTCATCCTTGAGCTCACCATTCAAGAATGTTGATTTGACATCCATTTGATAAACTGGCCACTTTTTATGAGCAACCACTGATAGTACTATGCGAATAGTGGTCATTCTGATAGTTGGAGTGAAAGATTCCTGAAAATCAAACCCTTCAATGTGCAAAAGTCCTTGTGCAACCAATCTAGCTTTGTACTTTTCCAAACTCCCATTGGCCTTGTACTTTACCTTCCAAACCCACTTGGTGCCAATAACCTTTGTGTTAGGTGGTCGATCTACCAGCTCCCAAGTTTCATTCTTCATGATGCTATCATATTCTACTTGCATAGCATTTTTCCAATCTCAGTTTGCAAGTGCTTCCTCCAAACTCGTAGGCTCCTTTACTTCTGCAATAATCTCAGCCATCAAGGCCATATTGACTATGTGAGTAGAAGCCCTCCTTTGTTCCTTGATTCTCTGAGACCACCTTGGTCCATCTGCATGCTGCTCAATAGGCATAGGCATCTGGTTATCATGGTCGTAGAGCTGCCTTACCCATCATGGCAATGGCTTTTTCGGTGGTGTAACAACAGGTTGGTGACTTATAACTTCATCATCTGATGTTTCCTCCTCCTTTATAGCTCTTGGGACAGGTCCATAGTGAATTACCTCTTTGCTTGATGATAAAGTGGAAGAGATCTTCTTTGCCTCCACTGCATGTGGCTGCTCCCTGAACACCACATCGTGGCTCGCTATGATCTTCTTTGCCTCTTGGTCATACAACTTATAGGGTTTGTTCTCATCACAATAGCCTAAGAAGATACATTTGGTGCTGTTTTGGTTGTAGCTTGTTTCTCTCTTTGTCTGGTACATGCACATAGCATTCACACCCAAACGTTCTGAAGTGGGAGACAGATGGCTTCTTACTACTATAAGCCTCATGTGGTGTTTTCTTCTTGCTGCCCTTCTTCTTTTTGTCACCACTAGTAGAGGACTCACCTTTGGTGGAGGAACCACCTTTGCCTTTCACAGTGGTAGAGAAAGCAGCATCCCCATTGCCACCTCCATCTCGAGCTTTAAGCCTCAATTCCTCCTCCATAAGTAAAGCACAGAACTCCTCAAATGACAATGGTTGGGGTCTCACTTGAGTGTTAAGCATTGTTACCAGTCCATCAAACCTTGGTGGACATATCCAGAGACACCACCGAGCTAGCTCTTTGCTAGTCTTTTGTATCCCAGCACCAGCCATCTAGTCATGCAAATTTTTGATTCGGGTTATGAACACCTATGCTATCTCTCCTTCATTAAACTTCTCAGTTGCAAGCTGATTCTCTAGGTTCTTGATACTTGTCTGATTCTGTGTCTCATACTGACTCTTCAATATGTTCCAGGCCACAGTTTCCTTAGATGTATGCTGAATCAAGGTCAAAACACTATCAGTAGTACTTGTAACCAAGGCACACAAAGCATCTACGTTCCTGTGTTTCCAAGCTCATAGAAGGTTGGCATTAGGAGGTATTGTACTCCCCAGATTTGTTGGGTCGGGGATTCCTTGTGGTTCTAGTACTGTCTCTAAAAGCTCATATGAATCCAGAATAGCAATAATTTTAAACTTCCACAAAGTGTAGTTTACCTTCTAGCTTACCTTCAGTGAAGGCTAGTGGGCGAATCCTCAATGCCTCGATTGTTGGTGCAGTAGCAACTGCTGAACTCGAGCCACTTCTGGTTGCCATCACTCCATATGCTGTTGAAGCCCTCGCCTCTCTTCTATTCTTCAATACTTAGAGCCGCCTGGGCTCTAATACCATGTTAAATTACACGGCACAGCGAAACAAAAACTGAACAAAGAATAGAGTACATAGAAAATTGGAGAGGAATAAGCTTTTCCTTCAATACTGATGTAGTACAGATGATGGCTCCATCCACCCGTGCACTCCCACACTGGAGCTTAGATGGTGATCTAGACAGATACTAGGTGAAGAGCTACTAGCTGGAAGATCTAATCTGATCTGAACTAATCTGATCTAATGGACTGCGGAGGTCGCCTCTTTATAGCTATGATGGTGGTAGTCAGATTAATGTAGTCGGTGGAGTCAACCAATCGACCTAGTCAGTGGAGCCAACCAGTCAACCTAGTCGATGGAACCGACTAGTCGTCCATGGAATATTCAATGAATATTCCCTATACCATTGCCTCAGGGGCTCCCACCCCCAAACCCCCACCAGGGGGGCCAACTGGCCCCCAGGCCCCAGCAAGAATAAGGGGCTCCCACACAATCACCTTTCTACCATCAACGGTCTCATTGATAGACCTCATTTGACATGCAAGTCAGGATCCACATCCAGTGTCCCGAGCTCACACATGGCTTCTCCTCATATGGGGGCCTTACAACTTGAGCACCTTGGACCACTGGTGGTTACCAGGAGGGGCATTGAGCACATCTAACACCCCCCCTCAATGTCCACTTGTAGGTGAACTACCTTCTCGGCCCAATGCCGAGTCTCTAAAGATGAACTGGTAGTTGATCCTTCTCAAGTGCCTTGGTGAAGATATCTGCTCCATTTTGCTCTATTGGACCCACATATAGGGTTCACCTATTCCTTTTGTACTCAAAGAGAGTTCTTTTGGCTTTCATAACTAAGAAGAGGAAAACTATTTTTAGCCTCCACCTTTGTGTATATTCCCCCATTGTGTATGTGAGAAAGCTGCAACTGAGACTCCTTACTTCTCTCCCACTCTCTTCACAAACTATAGTTGACCCAATGCCGTAGTGCTTGCCAGAGTTACTTTTGCACCAATTTGATAGGTCGTTGACCAGTGTTGTAGTGGTTCCCCGCCAACCATTGCTATTTTACTATCCTGCCACCAACACGATGAACCTACCCCTTCGCCTGTAGCCGTAATCGTTCCCCTCCGTCATCACATTACTACATCGCACCACCTGTCGCTGTGAAATCTTGCCATTCGGTGTTGTCTACATACTACACCATTGTCGCTATACTATCTCGCCCATCATTTTCCTACTAACCGATGTTATATCATATCCCTATGCCTATAGGGATAGTTCATCCTTCAGATTGCATGACCATGTGGCACCTATTACCTCGTTGGGTCGTCGCCATACATCCATTGCCTTGCCCGATTCTATTTCCTATCCCATCAATCTCCACTGAAGGGTTACGCCACCGCCTGCTGCCAAAACCATATTACACCATCATTGCTATTCTCGTATCCCATCATTCAGTGCTATAGTGCTAGCCCACCATCCGGTGCTATAGTACTACCCCACCGACTAGTGTTGTACCTCTGGGGTAGCTAAGGAATTAACAAAAAATTCTAGAACCTCAGTTCAGCTTAGGTGTCCCAAGCCAGAGGCACCTCACATGCACTTGAGGTCCGAAAGGATAATGCCAAAGGGTCCAGTGCCAGAAGAAAGCGCCTCGAGCTATGCTCAGCCCACCCTCCGTCCTAGTTGGGGATCCGACAGCTCCAATCCCAAGCCTCCACTCATTCATAGGACCCCATCCAGAAACTCAATCTAGTTCAGATGACACAAAAAGCCTGACAAGAGTAATGCAAGACCCCATGGGTCCAAGGGCATTAGAAGCCCCCTTCACGAGTGTAGCTTCTCCCAACTCTCCTGCTCCTTCAGTTGCATCCAAGCTTAGAGGTACGTTCTATAATATGTTCAGCCACTTGGGAAGAATAGAGTTAGCAGACATGGAGAACCCCTTTGCCGACATGTCCCCAGGAAGGGAAGGCCAGCAACATACAGTTCCCAAGCCACAAACTAGGCCAGACACTACTTTTGCCAATCCAGGTTCCTCCTCTTATGCTAGACCCTCTCAGTGGGAGAACATGGATGATGAGGATCCATGGATGAGGAAACTCCGTAGACAAGACCTAAGTCGAGGGGATGCTAGGAACTTTCAAGGTGGAATGCCTTACGACCCTCTGACCACCCTAGCCCCCCTAGCATTCGTCAATTTTGGAGCACCACAGTTTCCACCCTACTGCCTGCAGCATGGGACCAATGCTACCATGACCCAGGACCCACCACCACTGAGAGTCCATTCCTACCCATCTATACCAATTGCACCAACAAACGCAGGCATGTGTACTTCCGTCTCGATGCCAATACCAACAACTAAATGGACCCCACCACCTAGGCAAGGCCTAAGGCTAGCCCTGTGACCTATCAGGCCCACAGCCACACCACCCCCGCTAGCTTCTCAAACACCGTTGACTGATGAGGTTATGTGCATTTTGGTGAACACCTTAGGAAGGGGGGCAACACCACCTCCACCTGCACCAGTGTTGCCTGCAAGGATGGCGAATCCCTCGAGGAGCCATCCCATAGCCATTTCCAAGCTGATGACAAAGTTCCTTGGGAAAGGAGACTCGGTCTCTCATGTGGAAAGGTTCGAGCAGATTTGTGAAGCCTCTGGTGCACCAAGTGACCTTGAAATGGCCAATGCATTCAGCCTTAGCCTGGATGGCAAGGCATGTCAATGGTATAGACCTCTCACCCCAGACAAAAAGATCAACTAGGAGACATTGAGAAAGGCTTTATTGTGGGATTCGCTCCTAGCGGTCATAAATGGAGCCTAATCAACCAGCTGTATGGGGTGAAAGAAAATGACAAAGAATCCCTTAGGGATTGCATTGCGAGGATTTAGCACCTCAATGCCCTCTGTGAAGCCTATGAGAGTGAATGAGTGACAAACGACTATTGCCACACTTACTTATCAGGTTAGCAGACCCAAAGCTGCACGAGCACCTCATGGTGATGAACCCCACCTCCTTTGATCTATGCAACAAAGTGGCCATCTGCATTTGTGACAACATGATGGACAAACCAGATTCAGATAAGGCCCCCTCTAAAGTAGCCCCATCAGTTAGGTCCTCGAGTGTAGAGTCAAGTAAGAAGGAAGCTAATGAGCCCAAAAACTTGGACGTGAGTGAGCTAGCCTCCACCTTGTTGGAGTAGCTAGGTCAGCAATGGAGAGTGGGAACCTCCAAGGAATTGCCGAGTAACCCCCACTTGTTTCCACAATGAGACATGTCTGGTGTGGGGTGTGCAATGGCAACCACCCTTCCAATGAGTGCCTACACCTAAGGGCAAGGCCAGCACTCTACTGTGCACACTGCCATAGGTGGGGCATGATACCTCCCAATCTCTCTTTTCAAGGTCCCTTCCCCAACCCATGTATCAAATGCTACCCCCATTGGCCCTAAGCTCCCCACCCAACCCCCAACTCCCGCTAGGTTGCCCTGTGAAGCCAACTCGAGCCAGTATCACCGTTCCGTTGCCTCCACCCATACTGGACCTGCAACCGCTACCATGCATCGCCCCAGTCAATCATGTATTGGTTGAAGAGCTGCCCAACGGCTAGGAGGAAACGGACCCTGATCATGGGCCTCATGACTATTACCCTTACGAGAAAGGAGGTGGAACCTTAGCCCACTACCTCTTGCCAGAGGATCAACAAGTCCCCGCATTCCAGACTGCCCCCCGTAAATGCAAGGACGAGAGATCTGAACTCAATGGCTGGGAGGCCCCTGCTCCAAGGTCCCCGCTCCAAGGTTATACTTGCCCAGGTCCCCATAGAGCAAATGAATGCCCTTACTGAGGCACTCTGAACCTGTCGGTGTCCTGTTTCAAATGCTAGGGTCCATGCTTCTTGAAAGACTATCCATACAGGGATTGTACACCTGTGGGGGTTAAAGGTCACTGTGCCTTAACCCCAGTTATGTACAATACTCAAACACATATATAAATGAATGAAAAAGAAGATTAGGGTGTTCTGCACCCACCAAACTTGTGTGGCTCTCTATCTCTCTCTCTCCTTCTTCCATTCTTGCTTCCGTTGAGAGCACTCTCAACTGGTATCAGAGCCCGGATGATCTAGCTGAGCGTGCGTGAATGCTTGGAAGCTCAGCAGCTCTGTGGGAGGAAGGAGAAGCTTTGTTGGAAGCTTTGTGGGTGACTTTACTTGCATCCGAGTGTGCAGAGACCTTGGAGGAACCTTTGGAAAAGTCACTTTGGCTTTACGAAGTGGTTTTGAGAGCCTGTTAAGAGCTTTCAAAGAAAAAGTCGTTTTTTGAGCTTTTCCCTGTTCCGTTCGATGACAGAGACTCCCTATTGATTTGTAGAGGCAACTATTGCTTGCTTTTGGTGTCCACATTACTTCAGGAGCCTGGAAACACCTTAATTCTTGAATCCGGGATCATTTCAGTGGATTTCTGACTCACAGTGTTAGTTTCTGCGTTTTTTGCCCGGGTGTTGGAACTCAAGTTTGGAGCAACCATTTGTAGATCTGTCAGTTCCGGTGGACTCAGGAGGTCCTAAAACTTCTATGTTGCTCATCATTCGCACTCCGGTGGAGTTTACAGATAGCTCTGTTTCCAAAAACGTTTTTCAGTCCGTGTGTTGGACCCAGTGATTCAGACCACGGTCTCCAAAACCGTCTGTCCCATTGCGTTCCGGACGCCCAAAAACCCCTACCTATCAGTTCTTGCGTGAATCGGTGGAGGATTTTCAGAGTTATAAATCTCTGTGTATTCGATTTCGTCTCTCTGTTATGCATTTTTCATGCTAAGGTTTTGAAACCTTAGATTTATGCCACATGGCAGTGGATAAGTGTTGACTCCCATTTCTCATTCATCGGTTGGGATTTTGGAGTTCTGGCAGAAGAGAGATATTTGCAGATTTTCTTGCTGAGTCCGATTATGCAATGGCGCCCATGTTTTGAAGCATCTCAGGTTCTATTTTCAGTAGCGCTCATTACCGTGGGACTATGATTTCTTGAGCATACCTTATGCAGATCACTCTGGTTGCAGTTTGAGCAGTGTGCGCTCATTCGTGGTATGCATTGGGTTGCAGTGGATGATTTATAGGCCATTTGGATGCATTGCGGTCCTTGTTGGATGCACTGATAGGCCCAAATTGCCTTGTGGGATGCTATTTTTTATGGACGCTTTGCACATGGATGCTATTTTATGCTGAGGGACAGCTTTGAAACATTGCAGGTGATGCACTGATAGTGCTATGCTCTCTTGGATGAGACATTATTGATGTATATGCCAGTGGACAGTGTTTATGCTTGAGTCATTTGGCACTTATTGGCATTTTCTTTTGGGCCAGATTTGCTCATATGGATGCATAGTATATGCACATGAGTCAGATGCATCTTTTGATGCTTTGAGCTTTGAATTTTGGTGATATTTCACTCTATTGTGGCATACACATTTAAGTGCACCTGGTATTTGGTGTGATTCTCTCTTGCAGGCACTAGCATTTGGGATTTTGCTTTATTTGCATCATGGCATCCTCTTCCATGCCTGAAAAGGAGTTTTTCAGCATTAAAAAGTTTGATGGGACAAACTTTTCTTTGTGGAAAGAACAGATAAGGGATGTGCTTATTCAAAAGAAGCAGATTAAACCCTTGGCAGGGATTGAAGCTAAGCCTGCAAATATGTCTGAGGATGATTGGAATGAGTTGGATGCATTAGCAAAGTCTACTATTAGACTTCATCTTGTAGAGTCAGTTTATTTCACAATAGTAAATGAGCAGACTACGGAAGATTTGTGGAAGAAATTGTGTGCCACTTATGAAAAGGAAACTGCCTCTAATAAAGTTTACCTCATGAAGAGGTTGTTTGAGCTGCAGATGAAGGAAGGGGTCTCCATTGCTTCTCATTTGAATGAATTCAATATTATTTTCAGCCAGCTTCAGGCTCAGAAAATGAATTTTGATGCGGAGACTAAGGCAATATTTCTCTTATGTTCATTGCCATCCTCATGGGATACCTTCCGTACAGCTGTCAGTAACTCTGCACCTGGTGGAGTACTGAAATTTGATGATGTTGTGGGTAGCTTGTTGGCCGAGGAGATTAGACGGAAGTCTATGGATGGCAACAAGCAGGATGCAGCCTTAAATGTGCAAAGGGGCAG
Source organism: Dipteris shenzhenensis (assembly GCF_047967505.1). Classification (NCBI taxonomy): domain Eukaryota; kingdom Viridiplantae; phylum Streptophyta; class Polypodiopsida; order Gleicheniales; family Dipteridaceae; genus Dipteris; species Dipteris shenzhenensis. The sequence continues at coordinate 59,800,322 of NC_141602.1, read as the reverse complement.
ATCACAGTTCAGGGGGAAGTCCCAAGAAAGAGGGAAGTCTCGTAGCAAATCCAGGGCACGAAACATTGAGTGTTACCACTGTGGCAAGAAGGGCCATATGAAAAAGGATTGCTACAAGTTGAAAAAAGAGCAAAAGAATAAGAAAAAGAATGCAAATTGGGGTGCAAATAAAAAGGAAGAGAGTCCAAGGGAGGACAAAGGAAAAGTGAAGATCGAGGAGATCAATGCAGTCACACATGATAGTGACAATGATGTTCTCTTCATGTCTACTTTATCTGCAGAGTTGCTTACCACTTCAGATGATGCATATTCCCAGGATTGGATTTTGGATTCTGGTGCTTCATTCCATGTTACTCCCCATAGGGAATGGTTCTCCACTTATGATAGTGGAAAGACAGGTTGTGTGCATCTTGGAAATGACTATGCATGTGACATAGTGGGAGCAGGTGACATAAAGTTTTCTTTTGCAAATGGGTCTGCATTTGTTTTGAAACATGTGAGACATGTGCCTAAGTTGACCAAGAGTCTTATTTCAGTGGGTCAACTAGATGATGCTGGTTTTCACACCACTTTTGGTTTTCAGAGTTGGAAAATTCAAAAGGGCTCTATGCTTTTGGCCAGGGGTGCCAAGTGTGGGACTTTGTATCCCTTACATGTATCAGGGGTATTTGATCATGTTGTTGCAATAACCGAGCAGCCAAGCACTTCTTTGTGGCATTGCAGGTTGGGGCACATGAGCCAGAATGGAATGAAACTCTTATGCCGTTTGGGTTATGTACCGCATTTGAGTTTCTCTGATTTTGAATTTTGTGAGCATTGTCTCTATGGGAAGCAGACTAAATCAGCCCATAAAAGAAGGGGAAAGACAGAGTTTGAAATGCTTGATTTGGTGCATTCAGACGTATGTGGTCCCATGCCTACACGGTCATTAGGCGGGGCTGAATACTATGTGACATTCATTGATGATGCAACTAGGAAAGTGTGGGCTTATGCTATAGCTCGGAAGAGTGATGTGTTCCAGGTATTTCAAAAATGGCTGGCCTTGGTTGAGAATCAGTCAGGTAGAACGCTTAAATGCCTACGGACTGACAATGGTGGAGAGTATCTCTCTCATGACTTTCAGCATTTCTGTGATACACGTGGGATTAAGAGGGAGCTCACATCCCCTCATACTCCAGAGCAAAATCCAGTTGCAGAAAAGATGAACCGTACCATTCAAGAAAGGTTGCAATGCATGCTTTCCAATGCAAGTCTTTCTGGTGGTTTTTGGGCTGAGGCAATGAAGACTGCAGTGCATGTGATCAATAGATCACCTAGTAAGAGTTTGGATGGTGGTATTCCTGAAAAGGCATGGAGTGGCAAGAAGCCCTCTTACTCTCATTTGCGTATATTTGGGTGTGAGGCATATGCACATGTGCCAAAAGAGCTTCGAAAGAAGCTAGATCCTAAGTCTAGGAAATGCATCTTTCTGGGTTATGGTGAAAGTGGAGAGATGGGCTATCGTCTCTGGGATCCAGAAGCAAAGAAGATCATACGCAGCCATGATGTGGTCTTCAATGAGAAGAAGATGCATAAGGCACCCATGAGGGATGTGGAAATGAGGAGAATCACTTTCCAGGATGTGAATCCACCTGCATATGTTGATAGGCAGCAAGCTGTACATGCACCAAATGTGCAAGAAATGGTACAACCAAGTACTCCCATAAGTATACAATCAAGGGTAGATGATGGATCATCTATTGGTGGAAATGATGAGCCAAATGTGGCTGATATGCAAGTGGGACAGCAAGCTGAAGTGCCCTTGAGAAGATCATCTAGAGTGTCTAGACCGCCTGATAGGTTTGTTCCAGGGGTAGACTATGTGATGCTTACTGATTGCGGGGAGCCTTCTTGCTACAGAGAGGCTATGATGCATGAGGATCAACGCAAGTGGGAGTATGCTATGCAATCAGAGATGAGTTCACTTATGAAGAATAAGACTTGGAACTTGGTTTCTTTGCCACATGGAAAGAAAGCATTGCCATGTAAATGGGTCTACAAAATGAAGGTCACAGGTGATGATGTGCCTAGGTATAAGGCCCGTTTGGTTGCTAAAGGGTTCAAGCAAGAGAAGGGTGTGGACTTTGATGAGATATTCTCTCCGGTTGTGAAGATGACCACACTTAGATGCATCCTTGGACTAGTGGTAGTAGAGGATATGGAGCTTATGCAAATGGATGTCAAGACAGCTTTCTTGCATGGGGATTTGCATGAGGAAATTTACATGGTGCAGCCGGAAGGCTTTGAAGAAAAGGGCAAAGAGCATTTAGTTTGCAAGCTGAAAAAGAGTCTCTATGGTCTTAAGCAAGCACCTAGAGAATGGTATCAGAAGTTTGATGCTTTCATTCGGTCCCAGGGTTTTAGAAGGAGTGAAATTGATCACTGCCTCTACACTAAAAGGGCTAAGGATAGTAGCCTGATAATCCTGGCACTATATGTGGATGATATGCTATTGGCTAGCAAGAATACTTATGAGCTAGATGCATTAAAGGCCAAGTTGCATGAGGCCTTTGATATGAAGGATTTGGGATTTGCAGGTCATATTCTTGGTATGCGCATCACGCGTGATCGGAGTAGGAAACTCCTTTGGCTTTCACAAAAAGAGTATGTTACAAAAGTATTACAGCGTTTCAATATGGAGGGGGGGAAGGCAGTGAGTACTCCATTGCCTCCATATGTGAAATTGAGTCATACAGATAGTCCCAAATCAGATGAGGAGAGGGCCATGATGGCTAAGGTTCCTTATGCATCAGCAGTTGGGAGTCTTATGTATGCTATGATAGCTACTAGACCAGATATTGCATTTGCAGTGGGAGTTGTTAGCCGGTATATGGCTAATCCAGGAAAGAGGCATTGGGAGGCAGTTAAGTGCATCATGAGGTACATGAAGGGTACCAAGGAGATGTGCATTTGCTTTGGTAAAGGAGACATGCGTGTACTTGGGTACACAGATTCAGACTATGCAGGGCATGTGGATAGTAGGAGATCCACTTCTGGTTATGTGTTCACCTTTGCAGGTGGTGCAGTGTCGTGGATGTCTCGTGCACAGAAGTGCGTGGCTTTGTCTACCACAGAGGCTGAGTATGTTGCAGCCACAGAGGGTTGCAAGGAGGCTATATGGCTTGATCGGCTAGTGGGAGATTTGGGGATTCATACAGGTGTACCGACATTGCATAGTGATTCCATGAGTGCTATTCAGCTAGCACGGAATCCAGTCTTTCATGCAAAGACCAAACACATTGAGGTCAGGTACCATTTCATCAGGGAGGTACTTGAGGACAAGCGCATAGAGCTTGTCAAGGTTCATACAGATGATAACCCTGCAGATATGTTGACGAAGAGTCTACCTAGTCAGCGGTTTGAGTATTGTCGTGTATTGATGGGCATTGGATAGTATGCTCACTGGTTGTTCTCCCTTAAAGGCACATTGTCCTTTAAGTGGGAGGTTGTGGGGGTTAAAGGTCACTGTGCCTTAACCCCAGTTATGTACAATACTCAAACACATATATAAATGAATGAAAAAGAAGATTAGGGTGTTCTGCACCCACCAAACTTGTGTGGCTCTCTATCTCTCTCTCTCCTTCTTCCATTCTTGCTTCCGTTGAGAGCACTCTCAACACCCACCACCCTAACCACAACCAACCCTGCTCCCTTGTGTTGAGCATGTGGCACGGAGCATCTAGTCCCACAAGAAGACCAACCACTCCACTCACCCCGTCGAAGAGCATCAGCCTCAATCTGCATTGAACAAGGCCATGTGGCCACCGTGCCACTACAAGTCATCACCCACATGCAAGCCAAGGCACTAAGCAAGGTCGTGGAAGAAGCTCACCAAGAACGCCAAGGTAGCCCCATTGCCTGGTTCCGAGATCCCTCCACAAGTGCTAACTCGTTCCAAGAAAGCCATTCGAGTAGGTGACGGTTCCGATCTAGTGTTCATCCAGGATGGTTCCGATGAGGAGACATCTACCCTTGCCACCTCCTCTGCTTCCAAATAGTCTTCCATCCAGGGTGACAAGTACCTCCGATCCTAGAAGTAAACAAACCATTGTAAGCTCAAGGCCTAGCACCACTGGCTCCCACCTATAAAGAAACCTACCCTGACCCAGTCTTAGAAAAGCAATACGTAAAAGATGCTCAGGACTTGGTGCATGAGTGCCAGGATAAGTTCAAGCATCAATTAAAGGCCAGTAGGGGATCAGATACCATCCATTGAGCCCACCTGATGGGGCATTGAGGAGCGAAGTCTCTCAAGGTTCTAGAAAGAGTGGAAGAATAAGGACACCTTAGTGTGGAATAGTCAAATGCTGATGCAGAGGATGTTCCAAAAGGACCCAGTGCTGCATAACCTCTAAGACGAAGGAGACTGTATGGGTTTAATGACATATTATCCATGGGGGAAGAAGCTTCATCGGAACCCTGCGATAGTACCGAGTTGGTTGCCTTCCTATCTACAGAAGTGAAAATGCCAATCGCATCTCTACTAAGAGGAAACCCCATCCTATGGCGTGATCTATCCAATTGGATGAACAGACCATTCCTACCTTCAGCCCTTTCTAGCCCTAGGCCCAACCGATCAACACTAGATAAGGGGTAGAACCTACCCAAGATTCCCATCAACAAGCTAGGCCAGTATTTCGAGGGTGATGACACAAACGCCTCAACTCCCATAGTCTACCAAAACCAAAAGGTAGAAGCCATCTTGGATGGGGGAGCAAGAGTGAGTGTCTACACTAAGGAATGCTCGGAAAAGTAGGAAAGGCCTGCACTTGAGCAGACCCATTGATAGTAAAGCTAGCAGATGGAGGGACCATTGAACCTCTGGGAGTACTAACAGGCATAAACATTAAGGTTTTTGGTTTCATGTACCTGTCAAGTTTGTGGACATGGACTTCACACGTCAACCCAGTAAGTCAATTCCACCTAGTTGAAGGTGTGTGCAAAGTATTGTGCCCATATGCTTTGGATTGTCGATCAAGCATAAAACATCGTTTTTGCCTCAGTGTCATGCACAACCATATAAAAACACGGCCGTAGGTGTGTTATTCAAATAAGTACTTATCGGATGGGGGCTCCACTTTGCATGCAAGTCTCTTTCAACTATTTTGAGGTGTTTACAAAGTATTATCACCATTGGATATGATTTGCATGGTCGATCACGCATTATACACCGTTTTTTCCCTAGTGGTATGCACATGCACAAAAAAACACACCCTTGGGTGTGTTATCTGACCAAGTACTTATTGGATGGGTGTGCCTCTTTGAGAACATTTCAATACCACCTAGGTTGTGGTGTAGGAAAAGTATTGTGCCCATCAGATATCCTTTGCATGGTCGATCGAGCATTAAATTTTATTTTTTCTCTAGTGTCATGCACATCCGTAAAAAAAACACGCTGCTAGGTATGTTATCCGATCAATCACTTATGGGATGGCTGTGCCACTTTGCATGTAAGTCAATTCCACCTAGTTGAAGGTGTGTGCAAAGTATTGTGCCCATCGGATATGCTTTGCAATGTCGATCAAGCATAAAACACCGTTTCTGCCTTAGTGTCATGCACAACCATGAAAAAACACGGTCCTAGGCGTGTGATTCAAACAAGTACTTATTGGATGGGGGTTCCACTTTGCACGCAAGTCTGTTTCAACTATGTTGAGGTGTGTGCAAAGTATTGTTACCATCGGATATGATTTCCATGGTCGAACACACATTATACACCGTTTTTTCCCTAGTGGTATGCACATCCACAAAAAAAACACACCCTTTGGTGTGTTATCTGACCAAGTACTTATCGGATGGGTGTGCTTCTTTGAGAAAATTTCAATACCACCTAGGTTGAGGTGTATGAAAAGTGTTGTGCCCATCAGATATCCTTTGCACAGTCGATCGAGCATTAAATACCATTTTTGCTCTAGTGTTACGCACATCCGTAAAAAAACACGCTGCTAGGTATGTTATCCGATGAAGCACTTATGGGATGGGCGTGCCACTTTGCATGTAAGTCAATTCCACCTAGTTGAAGGTGTGTGCAAAGTATTGTGCCCATCGGATATGCTTTGCATTGTTGATCGAGCATAAAACACCGTTCTTTCCTTAGTGTCATGCACAACCATATAAAAACACGGCCGTAGGTGTGTTATTCAAATAAGTACTTATCGGATGGGGGCTCCACTTTGGATGCAAGTCTGTTTAAACTACTTTGAGGTGCGTGCGAAGTATTGTCACCATCGGATATGCTTTGCATTGTCGATCACGCATTATACACCATTTTTTCCCTAGTGATATGCACATTTGCAAAAAAACCGCCCTTAGGTGTGTTATCTGACCAGGTACTTATCGGATGGGTGTGCCTCTTTGAGAACATTTCAATACCACCTAGGTTGAGGCATACAAAAAGTTTTGTGTCCATCGGCGGATATCCTTTGCATGGTTGATTGAGCATTAAATACTATTTTTGCTCTAGTGTCATGCACATCCGTAAAAAAACACGCTGCTAGGTATGTTATCCGATCAAGCACTTATGGGATGGGCGTGCCACTTTGCATGTAAGTCAATTCCACCTAGTTGAAGGTGTGTGCAGAGTATTGTTCCCATCGGATATGCTTTGCGTTGTCGATCAAGCATAAAACCCCGTTTTTGCCTTAGTGTCATGCACAACCATGAAAAAACACGGTCCTAAGTGTGTTAATTAAACAAGTACTTATTGGATGGGGGCTCTAGTTTGCACGCAAGTCCGTTTCAACAAGGTTGAGAGCATGCAATGTATTGTCAACATCGGATATGCTCTGCATGGTCAATTATGCATTATACAACATTTTTCCCATAGTGATATGCACGTTCGCAAAAAAACATACCCTTAGGTATGTTATTTGACCAAGTACGTATCGGATGGGTGTGCCTCTTTGAGAACATTTCAATACCACCTAGCTTAAGGTGTAGGAAAGGTATTGTGTCCATCGGATATGCTTTGCATGGTCGATCGAGCATTAAATACCATTTTTGCCTTAGTGTCATGCACATCCGTAAAAAAACACGCTGCTAGGTGTGTTATCTGATCAAGTACTTATGAGATGGGAATGCCACTTTGCATGTAAGTCAATTCCACCTATTTGAAGGTGTGTGCAAAGTATTGTGCCCATTGGATATGCTTTTCATTGTCGATCAAGCATAAAACACCGTTTTTGCCTTTGTGTCATGCACAACCATATAAAAACACAGCCTTAGGTGTGTTATTGAAATAAGTACTTATCGGATGGGGGCTCTAGTTTGCACGCAAGTTTGTTTCAACTACGTTGAGGTGCATGCAAAGTATTGTCACCATCGGATATGCTTTGCATGGTCAATCATGCATTATACAGCATTTTTTCCCTAGTGATATGGACATCTGTAAAAAAACACGCCATTAGGTGTGTTATCTGACCAAGTACTTATCGGATGGGTGTGCCTCATTGAGAACATTTCAATACCACCTAGGTTATAGGGTACAAAAAGTGTTGTGGCCATCGGATATCCTTTGCATGGTCGATCGAGCATTAAATACTATTTTCGCTCTAGTGTCATGCACATCCGTAAAAAAACACGCTGCTAGGTATGTTATCCGATCAAGCACTTATGGGATGGGCATGCCACTTTGCATATAAGTCAATTCTACCTAGTTGAAGGTGTGTGCAAAGTATTGTGCCCATCGGATATGCTTTGCATTGTCGATCAAGCATAAAACACCGTTTTTGCCTTAGTGTCATGCACAACCATGAAAAAACACGGTCCTAGGTGTGTTATTCAAACAAGTACTTATCGGATGGGGGCTCCAATTTGCATGCAATTCCGTTTCAACTAGGTTGAGATGCATGCAAAGTATTGTCACCATCGGATATGCTTTGCATGGTCGATCACGCATTATATACCATTTTTCCCTAGTGATATGCACATCCGCAAAAAAACATGCCATTAGGTGTGTTATCTGACCAAGTACTTATCGGATGTGTGTGCCTCATTGAGAACATTTCAATACCACCTAGGTTGAGTTGTACGAAAAGTGTTGTGCCCATCGGATATCCTTTGCATGGCCGATCGAGCATTAAATACTATTTTTGCTCTAGTGTCATGCACATCCGTAAAAAAACACGCTGCTAGGTATGTTATCCGATCAAGCACTTATGGGATGGGTGTGCCACTTTGCATGTAAGTCAATTCCACCTAGTTGAAGGTGTGTGCAAAGTATTGTGCCCATCGGATATGCTTTGCATTGTCGATCAAGCATAAAACACCATTTTTGTATATGTTGGATTCCCTGCTTTCTCCTATACTTAGCGATAGCAGAAAGACAATAGCCGATGTTTGTAAATGGTTACAGCCTTTACATTTACATGGCATGCGAGTAGTGATATTTTCATAGATGCTTATTCTGGCACTCATCTCTCCCTTGAGAGGTGTGTTGCAGTCTAAGTTTAGAGATGTTTTCAAGCACACTTAGTCTGGCACTCAATTGTCCCTTGATAGTTGTGTTTTGTAGTCTAAATTAGATATCATGTGATGTGCTCTTAGATGCTTAGTCTAGCACTCAACTGTCCTTTGATAGTTGTGTGTTGTAGTCTAAGTTAGATATCATGTGATGTGCTCTTAGACACTTAGTATGGCACTCAACTGTCACTTGATAGTTTTGTTGCATTCTAAGTTAGAAATCATGCGATGTGCTCTTAGACACTTAGTATGGCACTCAACTGTCCCTTGATAGTTATGTGTTGTAGTTGAAGCCTAGTGCTAGATGATGAAGTCCACGGTTAGTGTTATACCTAGGTCATTTTTTGTGCAGGTTACATGCTTATTTTTTGTGTTTTGATTTTATGTAGTGTGTTACATGATGTGAGCTTGAGTTGAGAGGTTATACCTACACCATTTCTTAGACTACTTGCATTGTTAATTGTGCCTAAAATACGACTGAAAAAGCATAAGATGTCCCTGAGGCACATACAGTGCCGAATGTCGATGAAGGGATCGATGTGTAGTCACAGTTACGCACTCTCAATTGTATATGAGTTTCTTATTGCACATGGCATTGAATTCTTTTTTGAATTATTCAAAGGAAGGTGCTGAAAAACGAGAATGTACACTTCTTAATGAGACATCATTGAGATAGCTTTCAACAATGGTGAAAGCAGTGTACATAATTTGGTGAGGATAATGGTAGAGCATGGAGGGAGGACCTTGCATGACCGATTTCCAGATGTCACTGACAGTAGAGTCTATAGATCAATATTTGCACCACTTTGCGTTGGAGGGTCGATGATGCCTCGGTCAAATAGGTCGAGACATCAAGTTCTATGACATGAAGTGGGAGGGTCCTGCTATAGAATCTAGAGTCACGTACATCAAGAATGCATGGCGAGGTTTCAAAGGCAAAGAAGCTGCCTCGTCCTCCCTTCCATCAATGCACCCATGCCCCCAAGCACAACCATGGCCACAAGCACCAATGCACCCACTCCCCTAGTCACATGCCGCATTGCACCCACTGTAGCCACAAGTACCATTGCAGCCGCGCCATGCATATATACCAATGCATTGACCACGGCCTAACTTTTCCCGTATCCCTTTTTCCCAAGTTCTTCCATACCCACAAGCAGTTCCTCCACCCGGTCCATGTCTCTGACCATATGCACGCCCACATTTTACCACTTTTTTGCTACTCCATTTGTGCCTCCTCCCACACACGCAGACCAGTTTCCATCTCCTGCATACTCGCTTGCACCAAGAATGCACAATCTATGTGCACATGCATATAGATTTCCATCTCCTTCATTCTTGCCTGCACAAGCACCACCCGTATCACATGGCTTGCATGATCGTGCACCAGTGGCAAGACCCATGCAGCCCACACTGCTTCAGAGATGAGACATTTGATTCATGCCTAGTGTGGCTGTGGGCACAGGCACATGTGGAACAGTCAACATGTACAATATTCTTATCGCTCCATTTAATCCGCACAAGATTTATGCATGTAAGGTGCTGAGGCTTTCTGTGTCCATTGATCCATCAAAGGCTAGAGACTTCATTGCAAGATTTTGTCACGTTGCTCCAAATTCCTGTGCAACAATCCCCCACCTTTCAACATTTCACAAGATGTGTACGCTATGTCTCATCACATCTTAAAGATCTTAAACATTTGTGCACCATTGAAACCAATACTGGACCCACAGAAGCTCTAATCAGGCATCTATGATGATTTGTAATTCAAGGAAAGTTAGCACAACTAAGCAGATGTCCAAGCACTACTAATTTTTGTGGAGTTTTTGATATTGCTCCTAGATGTGACATATAGCTTAGTCCAAACCAAGGACTTAGACCCGCAAATGACTGAGTCTTTCTTGGACAATTTGTAATATGAGTGACTAGACATGAATACTTGTAACATTGATATTTTTGTATATCATTCAAGTTTGTATATTTAAAATGAGATGATAAATGATGCAATAATTAATGTTTAAATATTATTGTATAAGTGAATGATGCAATAATAAAAAATGGGACAATTTCTTGATATGATAAATGATGCGACAATAAATGTTTAAATGTTGCTTGTATAAGTGAATGATGCAATAGGTATCCATTTGAATTTAATTGTTTTATATTGTTTATGGTTAAAAAATAATTCTATCTTCTTGTCATTTTTTAGGTTAAGTATAAGCATGAAGGGAGAGAATGTAGAGAACATTCTCCCACAGGATCCTCCCCAACTAGAGGAACCTCCACTTCAAGAGGGTCCACAAGCCACTTTTGTGCCTCAAGAGGCTGATTTAACAGACCAGCTAAATCATGCCAAGTCTTAAGCTATCTTGTAAGCACAAAGAGAGATGCTAGGAAGAGAGGGGCTAGGTATTTTCACTGCTGGTCCAGTGGATGACAACACCATGCAACGAAACCTGATCTCTCTTTGGAAAGTACAAAGGCTATGTCCATCGGAGTTCATAAGAAACACCTTGTTTCTTCAATCCAGAAATGCTAGGAATAACCAAAAATGCTAGGAATAAATATGCACAGCCTAAGTTGTCAGACTTGTGCAAACCCTTGCCCACATCCTTCTCCAGCGATTCATAGAGGTGGAAGGGAGCATTCCAAACAACCAACCAATACCCATGTTTTTCATTCAGTAGGTGTATGTTTATGATGTCACGTCGACATGTGGATTGGAACGACAAGAATCACTTGTCTGGAATAGGAAAGGGACGTTGAGGGGATGTCTTACAGAGTGCAAGCAAGTAAGAACAAAGAACAAAGAGCTCATGCCTCTAAGGCCTCATGTTCTAACTCCCTAGGTACACAGTGATCTTGTTGACTTGGCAACATCTGCCATACCTCTCCATCAATAGGGTGTTACTGCTAAGGAGTTACAAGCTCATCTTGCATCACAAGCCAAAGAGATTGAGGACTTGCAAGCACGTGTACACATGGTTGAGGTTGAGCTTACACGCTATAGACATACCTTTGGAGACATGGATGATATTGACACATTTGATCTTGAGGACCTCACTAACATAGATTCGTAGGGTGCAAGACCAAGCAATTAGGGAATGGCAGATGTGGGACTTAGTGCATAATTATATAAACTTCATACATAACTTTTTAATACTCTTCTTAGAATATAGTGATATGGATTAAGTGCATAATGTGGATTGATTATGGTGAACATTTGTTTCATTTGTACAAATTTTATCATTCTCCAATTTCTTGTGCAATGATAGTTCAAATTTGTTTTGTAGTATCTCCTCAAATGGCATCATTGGTGATATATTCAGACTAAACATTAATGAATTTTCATTTTTCAATCCTGTACCAAACTCTACAAAATCTAAGATAAACTTATCCCTCCATCCATATTGAGTAGTACCTTGCAAAACTAGAAGCTCTTCATAATTAATGCTTTTGTACTTTTTGCGAAGCTGTACTCAATGAAAGGAGAGGAGTTGATAGAAATGGTCATTTCCATGAGCCACCATTTTATTTATTTTTTGGGAAGAAAAGTAGTGTGTATTTATTGCTTTATATCATGACATACATAAAAAATATAGTACTAGAACTGTCTGTTATGGCTAAAAGAGCCCTTACATCCTGAAGAACAAAAAAAGTATAAACTCCTAAAGAAGACATTTCAAGGATGAAATAAAAAGATGGAGGTATCTTCCTTGAAGTCTGAGGCAATAGCAATAGAGGTGTCTGAAGAGTATCCCTGGGCAACAATAGTGTCATTAGAATGTGCACGAGTAGAAGAAATGCCCTGGAGAGGGTCAATAGACATGGCAGCTGGGTGAGATCAGCAGGGATAGGAGTAATCTGAGCAAAAGGGCTAGAGCCATGGATCTGAGTTTTGACTCTTGGAGAGGCATCTTGAGGCTGTTTGGATGGGTCCATAGCCATAGAAGGGGAATTGATGGAGAGGGACCCAAAAGTAGAGGTAGAGCGGATGGGACCAGCAACAACAAAAGTAGAGGGAGCTTTGCTTGTGGAGGCATGAGGTGTTGATCCTAGGGAAGAGGGAAGGGGTTCACTAGTTGTGGCAGATCTTCTTTCAAGAAAAGGGGGAAGCTTTTCATGATCATTTGAAATAAAACAAGAGAGTTTGTGTCTAGAAATATCTGCACTTAACCTTTGATGTTCAAGGTTGTGTGCACTAATAATGAAGTCAATTATCCTTTTTTCTTGTTCCAAAATGCAACAAATGTAGCATCGGTAGAAACATCTTTATGACTAAATTGAAAGTTATTTCTAGATATCCAAATGAACCAGAGTGCATGGGCCCTGATGATAAACCAAGGCTCATGCCTTACCCAGCAAGCATCTCCTAATAGAATAGCTTCTTAGTCAGTAGGTTCACCACATTCCATCTGAATAAATTTCCATACTTTGCTGGCATGAGGGCAAGCAACAAAAAGGTGGAAGACATCCTCAATAGAGTTTAACATCTTATATACTTGCCATCCTCTTTGCCAATGCTGAGTCCTCTTGAATTAGACCAAAGAGATTTATGAAGTATTAGCTAGGTAAGATAAGACATTTTCTCATACACATTCCTAGTACGAATTCTATGGAATCTATAGCACCATTTGGCTCTATCATCATTCAACTTCCACCTTCTATTAAGAGTTCTAAATAGATCCTCCATATCAGTAGTAGGACTTGGGGATGGGTAATAAGGAGGAGCACCCCACCCAGCTAAACTCCTTGTGCATGCACAATACTGATCCTCCCTTCCAAGTCACATCTCCTTGCCATAATTCCAATCTTTCCATAATCAATCTTTGCTATTGATTGGTTAAAGAGAACTCTCTTCTAATATCAAGCTAGGATTTCCATATAAAATGTTATCTATTCCAAAGCTGCCCCCAAGTTTGAAGCCCTTTCTTGAACAACTTAGCTGCAACAACTATGAACTGATCATCTGACAGAGTAGCAAATCTAAAAATAGAAGAGACCTAAATAGAATCAATTAACATGAAGTTACCTTTACTAATGAAGAGGATATAGGCTTTATCTCTGCAAAAGCTCCCCAAATAGATTTCCATAGGGGACTCCCCTTTGATTTATGAGGTTTAGGGTTAAAAAGAGTAGAAATAAAGGGATATTTTTTCCAGTTGGGTGCCCTGCATGGTTTGATAAAATTCATGTTTCTCAAGAGCAGCTGTGCCCAATCCTCCTCAGGATGAAGAGCAGCTTTGATGATCCAAGTGGCAGACAGTTTTTTGGTAGTAGAGGAGATGTCGATCACCCCTAACCCTCCTTACTCCTTGGGTTTGATACAATATTCCCATCTAATCTTAAAGATTTTGTGAGACCCCCCCCATAAAAAGGATCTACATAGTCTGATAAATCTATCTAGGCTAGTTTTGGATGGAGACCAACAAGATAGATAGAAGATGACAATAGGATTAGAGACAATGATTAAGAACCAATCTCCTACCTACTAGATTGGCTTGGAAGCTTCTCCATATGTCTATTTTTTTTTGGAATCTATCCAATACCCAGTCCCACCTTGCTTCATTGTGACATCAATCCCCATTGGTATCCCCAAGAGTCTGAAAACTATACCTTTTTGTATCTTCATGCATCCTAATTGTTGGAGGACCCCCTGATCTTCCCCACCACTGAGAGTAGCATATCCTATTTTGGAGTGATTAATACATGAACCTGAAGCTTGACAGAAAACTTCAAGGTAGTCCATTACACACCTAACATCTTGATCACTGTTTCTAGGAGTCAGGGTGGTATCATCAGCAAACTGTTGGCATAATAAATGTTTACCATTACTGAGTTCTATCCCTTTCAGAGATCCCTCTTATATTTGACTTCTAAGGAGCCATCCTAGAGAATTTGTAGCAATTGCAAATAAAAGAGGAGCTAGAGGGCAGCCTTGTCTGATTGATCTCTTGAGAAAGAAAGGGTCATTCATGATACCATTGACATTGACTCTAGCAATAGCATTACTAAGCAAAAACTTAACACTAGAGACAAAGAAGGGGCCCATACCCATACATGCAGAGATTGGATTATAAAGTCCCACTCCAACCTATCATAAGCTTTATCGAAATCCACCTTAAGAAAATAGATATCCTATGTGGTTTCCTTAGCATACTCACACCCTTCCCAAATGTTGATGATAGCTTCAAGAAGGTACGTCCATTGATTAACCCTTTTTGCTCTAGTAGAACCCAATCCTTCATTTTGCCTTGAATCCTTTGAGCTAAATCTTTAGAAAATATCTTATAGCTACAGTTTAACATTGTGAGGGGTCTCCAATTTTTTAACTCATCCTTAGGACCCTCCTTAGGAATCACTTTTATGATTCCTCCATTTAAGTGAAGGGGAAGACAACCTTTCATGACACTTTCCTACCATAGGGAGTAAAAGGTAAGGCCCAATTAGTTCCCAAAAGTATTTGTAGAATTCAATAGGCAGACCATTTCCCCCCGGAGTCTTCCCATTTTCCATAACATTCATAGCTTCTTTCAACTCTTCTAGATTGATTCGTCTTTCTAGATAGGGGAGGTCAAAAGATTTAATAGCCTTATCCCTTATTATTTGGCACAGCTGTCTTGCGCTCTGTGTGTCCTCATTAGGGGGGCAAGTGCTGGAGAGTAAATCCTTGAAGTGGTTTTGAATATATTGAATATTCTCCTTAGGATGCTTAGTTGAGAGCCATTTGGTCTTTTAAGACGAGGAATCTCCTCTTGACATCTTTTCCTTTTGATAATTTTGAAGGTTTCCTTAGTGGTCTTGTCAATATTTCCAGCCCACAAGTCTCTATAGTACACTTTGGACTCATTTAGTTTGAGTTGTTATGTTTTCTGAGCTCTCTTTTTGCCTTATTTAAGTCTTCATGAGCCTCTTCATCACCCTCTCTAGCTTTTTGCTCTAAAGTGCTGATATTATCTTGAATGCTAAACATCCTTTGAGCCTTGATTAGTGTGCTTTTTTCTTGGCTATTCTTAAGATATTTTCAGTATCCGTGACAACCATTTCCCATGCAAGTGATGCTGATGTGTGCTTAGAGAAAGCTCTATTCCAGGCCACCTTTATTAGTTTCTGTACACTCTTAAACTTGAAAAGTTTAGGGTCAGCTTTGAACCAAGAGGGGCTCCTCTCCCTAGGGCCCAAATCACATCTCAATAAGATAGGCTTGTGATCTATCAAGCTTAAAGAAGCATATGTTACAACTCTTAAAGAAAGCTGTCTATTCAAGAGGTTTTGGGAAATATAGAATCTGTCAAGTCTAGCCTCCCTTCTGTGCTCCCCTATTTGACTGTTGCACCAAGTGAACTCTCTGTTATTACTAACATCAACCATCTGCTAGTGCTCCTTACAATCTTCCCAAGAAAGTAATTCAGATCCTCTGATGCATGTGCCCATCCCCTTCCATCTATGTGGTTTGCTCTCTACCATATTGAAGTCATCCATTATTATGCAATTGCCATCTAGGTATTGTAGAGATTCCCATAAACCCCTCCTTTTTGAAGCTGAATTAGGGGGCATAAATAGAAATAACAAAGACATCAATTCCTTTCACACAACATTGCAGCATTAACCATATGTTGTGAGCATCTGTAATGACTTGAGAAATACAATCCTTATAGTGAGACAAGATACCTAGAACTGTGCCCCCTTTGCCATCCTCATGAGAAGTGAAAAACCAAATCCTTCTTCTATCTATTACTTTTATTCTATCTTCAAGAGTAGACCTACTTGCCTTGACTTCTTGCAATGCTAAGAAGAGAGGTGAGAGTGAGTTAGCTCTTAGCCAAAAAGCTAATTCTTCACTCCTACTAGGATCCATCAATCCTTTAACGTTGAGAGTCAAGAAAGTCAATGATTTATCTAACATTCCTCTTCTTCCCCTTTTTAGCCCTCAGGTTAAGGCTGTTCACTTGCACAGTGGCTACTTTAGATTGTCTTCTCTTATGTTGAACTACTGTGAATGCCTTGCTTTGACTAGTATCTTCCTGAGAAGGTATAATATCTTGAGTGGCCTTTCCTAGATCATCCTCGGAGACTTCTTCACTAGCTTCTGCCTCTTCCATTGCATCTTAACGTCCTCATTAAATTCCTTAGACCCAACCAGTCTCTATGACCATGTTATCATCTTGGTTGATAGTGACCCCCTTCTCCAAACTCTCCTCTTGTTCCTTGATGGGATCAAATAAATTTTTATTGACTTTCTGTGTCTATCTATTGTCTTTTTCACTCCTTTTATTGGAAATCTAGCCAATAGACTGGCCCTGAAAAGGAGGGTTTTAAGTTTTAGGCACCTAATTTTCAATGGGAGGGTGCTATTTGGTAGCATTGGCTTCTAGCTCCTTAGCTTTGGGTCTCTTTATAGGACATTTCTTGACCACATGTGTGGACAGTCTACACAAAAAGCAAGAATGGGGGATATTTTTATAAGCAAGGGGTTGTTCCCTAATTAGACTACCATTTCTGTTAAGAATGGTAAGGGTTCCACGAATCTCTTCTGCTATGTCCATTTTGATGCAAATCTGAGGATTTCCTCTTGGATTGATAAAATTTTCTTGCTCTACTCCAAGGACTTCTCCTAGCCCACTACATAAGGAGGGAAGCTGTTTACATAAATGCAGAGGTAGGTCTAAGAGCTCCACCCACACAGGAATCTTGGCCGACCTAGGAGAATTAGGGGGAAATTCTTTGGACCACCACTCAAAATACAAGGGTTGATTCCTAATAGTCTAAATACCATTTTGCATGGCTCTAGATGCCATTTTTGGTTTTTTAAATAGAAAGACAAAAGCCCCTTTCTTGAGAAATCTTACATTCAAAACATTCATACCTTTCCTAATCCAGTTCATCCAGATCTAGGACTCAATGAAAGTGATAGGGGGCCTTACTCTAGGCAAAAAACCTACTAAATCATGAGTCCTAAGCCAGACTAGAGAGTCTATTTTCACATGAAGGATATCTTCATCACTATCACCTGTGATGATCAAATCATCAACATAAATGACAAGCAGCATAATGCCTTTCTTTGTTTTTCTCACATAAAGTGAGAAATTTTCCTTGGACATCTGAAAGCCAATAGTGACAAGATACTATCTTATCTTGTCAAACCATGCTCTGGGTGCTTGCTTCAAGCCATACAAGGCTTTCTTCGACCTGCAAACAAACTCAAGATGAACATCATGGACATAACCTGGTGGCTGCTCCATATAGACCTCTTCTTGAAAATCACCATGCAAAAAGCCATTCTTTACATCCATCTGATGTAAAGACCATCCCTTTGATGCAACCATAGCAATGATTGCTCTTACCATTGCCATCCTTGCAACCGAACTAAATGTTTCTTCATAATCAATGCCATATGTCTGTGCATCCCCCTTGACAACTAATCTTGCCTTGTATCTGGTCATAGAACCATCTGCATTGTGCTTCACCTTATAAACCCACTTGCAGCCAATTGCATTCTTGTCTTTAGGCAAAGGCACCAATTCCCATGTAGCATTTGCTTCCAAGGCATCCATGGCATTCTCCCATTTTTCTTTTCCCATAGCTTGCTCAAAAGAAGTGGGTTCTGGTTCATGTATCACTTTGACCATAAAGGCATAGTGAATGGTTGTAAATCCATCATATTTCAGCCTATCCATAGGATACCTAGCTCTGGTAGACCTGTGCCAAATAGGCTCACTACCAGGTGCTATTAAAACATCCCTTGTCTTTCTTACTTCAGGTGTAACAACAGAAGGAATACCCAGCTCATCATCAAGGCTCTGTTCTGAGCCACTGGATTCACCATCCACATAAGAGTGACTTGCATTCACATCAACCATGGGCTGATCTACTTTCTCTTTTCCTTTTCGTGATACTTGCATACCACTATCTGCATTGCTTTGATGAGATCCTCTTAATCTCAATTTGCCTGTCCATGGTGAAGTATGTGAACCACTGCTAGAGGACACTACAGGTCCACTAATATTTTGTGATTGCTGCTGTGAATTCTGTGTAGCATTACCATTTTGTGCATCTAAAGCGTCAATAACATTTACTGGTTTATACGAGCTGCTCATCTCATAAAAAACAACATCTTTGCTCACTGTAAACTTACGAGTAGAAGGGTTATGGCATCTATACCCTTTCTGCTATAGAGAATAACCAATAAAGATGCACTTCTTAGCTTTTGGATCCAACTTGTTTTTCAACTCATCTGGCACATGAACATAGGCAATGCAACCAAAAAATTTCAAATGAGAAATATCTGGTTTCCTACCTGTATACCTCTCCTGTAGCATCATGCCATGTATTGCTATAGTGGGAGTCCCGTTCATTATGTAAACTACTGTAGCAACTACTTCAGCCTAATAATAATCTAGTAGGTCTTTTTTGTTAAGCTATCCTAGGCAGACCATTCTTGCGTATGTCCGGACTAGTGCATGACTGGCGTACCGATAATATCTACTTGTGGCATAAGGAGAAAACCATGAGAGTAGACCTGCACACCTACAAGGCCCACCCATTGTTAGGACACCTCTTTGCTACAGAGTCCAACACCACCATTCAAACCACCTCTATAAAACTATTCCAACCATGTGACAAGGGAGACCATGAGTCTCACACTTTTGGTATGCACCTCTTCCCAAGCCAGAATTCTCGCAGATTTGGATGCACATCTTAGCCAACATAGATGTCCCAGAAAGAGTAGGGTTTCAAATCACCACCCCAGAGCATGAGGGTCTGGACCCCAGTAGTTCCTGTAAGGATGTTCAATATGCTCAAACCACGAGAGGTAAGCAAGGGAACAATAAGGGTAAAATCGAATCTTCACTGACTGACCTGCATAGGCACCACAACCGCCCACCATGAGTTCTCCTCTAACTGGGGAAACAGGTTGAGTAGGGTAACCACCCTCGTTGACTCTATAAATACAAGGGAAGAGCCCCCTTCACGTCCCAAATCCCCTGCATCCAAAGGCAAGGCAAGGATCAAAAAGTTTACTACCCCAGCAGGTAAAGAGATGGAGGATAAAGAAGACCTACGGCAAGTGCCAGCTCACTACAAGACCTATACAATTCAAGATTGCAAGATCTTGTACCAAGAGGCCAAGAGAACCCAAGAGGATGATTGTTCTCAAGGGTATGATGGACCAGCCTCAGTCAAGGAAGTAAGCCTCGGAAGGCCAGGACCCACAACCCATATTTGTCACCGATGACCTCACTCCCACTAAGGAGAATGCCTTAATAGCTCTCCTACGGGAATTTAAGGATTGCATGGTTTGGAAGTACACGGACATGAAAGGAGTACCTGCCGCACTCATGCAGCATACAATCCCCATGATGGATGATGCCAGGCCAATTCGGCAATGCCCTTATCCTATGAATTCTAAATATGCACTCATACTAGGGGAAGAAATCCAAAAACTCATAGCAGATACACGATTTATCTACAAGATCAAGCATGTAGAAGAAGAATGGAAAAATCATAGTATGCATGGATTTGAAGAAGGTTAACACGGCCATGAGACGTGACCACTACTACCCCCTACCATTCACAGAACATGTTCTAGAGAGGGTTGTCGGAAAGGAAGCGTAAAGCTTTCTAGATGGGTTTTCGGTTTACAACCAAGTCTCAATCGCCCCCCAAGATGGGTTTTTGGGTTACAACCAAGTCTCAATCGCCCCCCAAGATCAACATAAGTCCACCTTCGCTACCGAATGGGGAGTATATGCAGCCAGGGTTATGATCTTTGGTCTAACCAATGTCCCAGCTACCTTCCAACGTATGATGATCAAAATATTCAAGGAATACCTGAGGGACTTTATGGAATTCTTCTTGGATGATATCTACGTGAAGTCAAAATGGGATGACCACCTGAAGTATCTTAGGCTTGTCCTCAAGAAGAACCGCTTATACTGCATATCCCTCAACCCCCTTAAGTGCCATATTTGGGTCAAACACGGTGTTATCTTGGGTCACAGTGTGTCCCAAAATGGAATCTCTACGGACCACAATAAAATCAAACTCATTTTAGAGCTACCACCCCCCACCAATGCTAAGGGGGTCCAACGATTTACTAGCCATATGGGTGTTGAGATATCGAGCTCCACTCATGATATGCCGGGGTGACTGTTGTGCATTTATGTCATCGACTTGTTAGCTACAGATGCGGCTGGTACACCACCCATGAATAATAGCTAGATGATAGCTATCCTTATGTACTCTACTTCGTCGCTCAGTTAGTATGCCACCTTAGTTAGCTGAGTTTGGTTTGAGACCCACATATAGGGTTCTTCTATTTCTTTGTACTAGAGTTCTTTTGGCTTTCACAACTAAGAAGAGGAAAACTGTTTTCAGCCTCCACCTTTGTGTGTATTCCCCCATTGTGTATGTGAGAAAGCCACAAGTGAGACTCCTTCCTTCTCTCCCACTATCTTCACATGGTATCAGAGCTTGGTTCATGGTAAGGAGCTGAAGAAATCAAACCAAGTTCGTGGTGTCCTAGTAAGAGGACTAGTGTTGCTTTCCTTTTTTGAGTTTGGGAGCAAATATCTGCAGGTAGCACAGCCGAAAAGTGCAAGAGTGCATTGCTCAGGTTGAGATGCCCTTCGCGGTGTGGTGAGAGGGCAATATATGCTACGGGGCCATTCTGAGGCCCTTTTTGGAGGCAGAAGTTCTCCGCAAGCACTGAGAAGAAGGCTCTATTTTTGCTGTGCCACCACTGTTCTATAGGTCAGTGAAAAGTTGCCATAGAAATTGCATCGTATGCCTGTGTGCAGAGATACTAGGAGTTACAAAATCGCGCTTATTGCCTGTTGATGCAAAATCGTGACTAGGAAGTGATTGTGTGGTCAAATACTACTTTCGTCAGTTTTGCAGATTTGCCTGTGTGAGGCAGAAGCTGTGTTTTTTGCAATGATAGAATATTTTGCAATGTTCTGTAATGGCGTCTGATTCTCTTTCACAGATTGTCACTGAAAAGCTTGACAAGAACAACTTCCAAGCATGGAAATTTAGAATGACAAATTTCCTGATGGGAAAAGGCTATTGGGAGTTCATTGCAGGAAATGAAGAACCAGTTCTTCCTAATGTTCCCAATCAACAGGAAATGCAGGCATTTAAAGGATGGCATGAGAGAGCCAAAAAAGTTATGTACTAGCTATCTATCAGTATTTCAGATTCTATGATTGTGCATATTCAAGATGCAAGTACGCCAAAGGAGGCATGGGATACTTTGGCAAAATGCACAGCACAGATACACAAACCAGGAAAATGCAGCTCAAGCAGGAGTTGCACAGTGTGTACAGAGAAAATATGGGCATCAAGGACTACCACATGAAGGTGAAGAAAATTGCAGATGCACTTGCTTCCATTGGGTCACCAGTGGAAGATGATGATCTAGTTTCTGTGACCTTGAATGGTCTAGAAAAGGATTATGCACAGTTCCGGACATCCATTGCCGTTCGTGAAAAATTTCCTGATTTTGAGGAGTTGTTTGCTCTTCTAATTTCTGAAGAGCAGAGAAATGGTGGTGCATCTTCTTCAGGAGGAACTTCAAAAGAAATTGTCTTCTACTCAAATGCTGGAAGAGGTAGACACAGAGGTAGAGGCGGCCGATCTGGAGGTCATGGTAGAAATCAAAATATGCATCAAACTCAAGAAAAACAGTCCTTTGGAGGAGGACATGGTAACTCTAGAGGCAGGGGGAGCCAAAGAGGTCATGGTGGATGGCAGAGAGGCCAAAATGCAAATAGCAATGTTGAATGCTACTATTGTGGTAAAATGGGTCATATGGCTAAAGACTGCTACAAAAAGCAGAATGACATTATGACTAGAAAACTGCAGCAAGGCAATTATGCATCCTCTAGTAGACAGGGTGATGACAGAAATGAGCATTTGTTTATGGTGCAGCACATGACCAATTCTATGACAAGTGCAGAAGAAAGTAATGATGTGTGGGATGTTGACTCAGGTGCATCAAACCACATGACAGGTCATGCAGAATGGATGTAGGATGCAAGGAAAATAGAAAGACCAAGATTTGTTGAGACTGGTGATGATACTGCACATCCTATTGTGTAGATTGGTAAAATTCCTTTGTCTATGTAGGATGGGAAAAAGAAATACCTATCTGATGTATTTCATGTCCCGAATATCACCAAGAACCTGGTTTCTATTGGTCAAATGGTTGAGCAGGGCTTGCAGAGGTCAGATTTAATCCTCATGGATGCTTTGTTGAGGATATGAAAAATAACGGTCGCTTGATAGCAAAAGGAAGAAGAAGGGCAGGATGTTTACATTGGATGCGGACATGCCTGAATTGAGTGCAGCAATGTTTGCACATGGGACCGGTGTAGCTACAGATATTGATATCTGGCATAAACGCATTGGTCATGTTAATGTACAGTGACTTAAATCAATGCAGGCCCAAAATATTGTTACAGGATTGCCTAAATTCAAGGTTGCAGAACTACATAAGGTATGTGAAGCTTATTAATTTGGAAAACAGGCAAGGAAACCATTTCCTAGACATGTTCAAGAGAGTAAGAAGCCATTGGAATTAATCCACTCTGATGTGTGGACTACTAAAGCTACATCTATTGGAGGCTATCATTACTTTGTCACTTTTATTGATGACTATAGTAGAAAATTTTGGGTGCATCTTATGAAAAAGAAAAGTGAAGTGTTTGGGCATTTCAAAGCTTTTAAATCTATGGTTAAAAAAGAAATAGGCCAGCAAATAAAATGCCTAAGGTCAGATGGAGGGGGAGAGTACCTCTCAAATGAGTTTGCAAGGTTCCTGCAAGAGCATGGCATAAAGCAGCAATATTCATGCAGTCATACCCCACAACAAAATGGACTTGCAGAAAGGAAAAACAAGCATATTGGAGAGGTATCTCGGGCCATGCTAAATGAAAAAGACCTACCATATTATTATTGGGCTGAAGCAATTGCTACAGTAGTTTACATAATGAACAGGACTCCCACTGCAGCAATACATGGCAGGACGCCAGAGGAGATGATATTTCTCATTTAAAAATTTTTGGTTGCATTGCCTATGTTCATGTGCCAGATGAGTTGAGGTCCAAGTTGGATCCAAAAGCTAAGAAGTGCATCTTTATTGGTTATTCTCTGCAGCAGAAAGGGTATAGATGCTATAACCCTTCTACTCATAAGTTTACACTGAGCAGAGATGTTGTTTTTTATGAGATGAGCAGCTAGTATAAACCAGTAAATGTGATTCATGATGTAGATGCACAAATGGTAATGCTGCCCAGAATTCACAGCAGCAATCACAAAATATTAGTGGACCTGTAGTGTCCTCTAGCAGTGGTTCACATACTTTGCCATGGACAGGTAGATTGAGATCAGGAGAATCTCCTCAAAGCAATGCAGATAGTGGTATGCAGGTATTACGAAAAGGAAAAGACAAGGTAGATCAACCCATGTTTGATGTGAATGCAGGTCACTCTTATGTGGATGGTGAATCCAGTGGCTCAGAACAGAGCATTGATGATGAGTTGGGTATCCCTTCTATTGTTACACCTAGAGTAAGGAAGACAAGGGATGTTTTGAGAGCACCTGGAAGTGAGCCTATTTTGCACAGGTCTACCTGAGTCAAGTATCATGTGGATAGGCTGAAATATGATGGATTTACAGCCATTCACTATGCCTATATGGTCAAAGTGATACAAGAACCAGAACCCACTTCTTTTGAGCAAGACATGGGAAAAGAAAAATGGGAGAAAACCATGGATGAAGAAATGGATGCCTTGGAAGCAAATGCTACATGGGAATTGGTGTCTTTGCCTAATACAAGAATGCAATTGGCTGTAAGTGGGTTTATAAGGTGAAGCACAATGCAGATGGTTCTGTGAACAGATACAAGGCAAGATTAGTTATCAAGGGATATGCACAGACATATGGCATTGATTATGAAGAAACATTCAGTCCAGTTGCAAGGATGGCAACCGTAAGAGTAGTCATTGCTATGGCTGCATCAAAGGGATGGTCTTTACATCAGATGGATGTAAAGAATGCCTTCTTGCATGGTGATTTGCAAGAAGAGGTCTTTATGGCGCAGCCACTAGGTTATGTGCATGCTTTTCATCCTAAGTTTGTTTGCAGGTTAAAGAAAGCATTGTATGGCTTGAAGCAAGCACCTAGAGCATGGTCTGACAAGATAGGATAGTATCTTATCATATTGGCTTTCAGATTTCCAAGGCAGATTTCTCACTTTATGTGAGAAAAAGAGAGAAAGGTATTATGTTGCTTGTCATTTATGTTGATGATTTGATTATCACAAGTGATAGTGATGAAGATATCCTTCATGTGAAAATGCTATTGAAGCAGAAGTTTGAGATGAAGGATTTGGGAGAGTTGTGTTATTTCTTGGGCATTGAGGTGATTAGATCACCAAGTGGGATACAGCTCTTGCAGAGGCAGTATAGATTGGACATGCTGTCCAAATTTGGGATGACAGGCTGTAAGCCTATTTCAATTCCTTTGGAGCAGAATGTGAAGCTAAGTGCAGATGCAGGTGAGCTTCTCGAAGACCCTACTATGTACAGACGCATAGTAGGAAGTTTGATTTATATGACTATTACAGACGCATAATAGGAAGTTTGATTTATTTGAGCTATGCTGTTGGATTGGTAAGTCAGTTTATGCAAGCTCCAAGGAAACCGCATTTGGATGTGGCTAGATGCATACTCAGGTATGTGAAGTCCACATTGCAGTATGGACTATTTTATGAGGCTAGGGTTCAGATATAGTTGCATGGATACACTGATGCTGATTGGGATGGTAGTATTTCTGATAGACGATCTACCAGTGGATATGTGTTCTCTTTTGGGAGTGCTATAGTCACTTGGAGCCGCAAGAAACAGCCTATAGTTGCCTTGTTGAGCATAGAGGCTGAGTACAGGGGTGCAGCAATGGCTCCATGTGAGGTAGCTTGGTTGCATAAGCTACTCTATGATATGCATCAGTCTAAAAATGGGCCAGTTGTCATTTATTGTGACAACATGAGCAGTATACACTTGGCAAATAACCCAGTATATCATGCCAGAACAAAGCACATTGAGGTGCATTATCACTATGTGCAGGAGAAGGTTTTACTAGGTCTTATTGATCTAGTTTATGTCAGCACAGAGGACCAGGTAGCTGACATATTCACAAAGGCATTGGGCACAGAGAAGCTGCACAAGTTTAGAGACCTGCTTGGTGTGCAGGAATTGGGATTGAGCTCGAGGGGGAGTGTTGAGATATCGAGCTCCACTTGTGATATGCCAGGGTGACCATTGTGCACTTATGTCACCGACTTGTTAGCTGCAAATGCGGTTGGTACACCACCCATGAATAATAGCTGAATGATGGCTATCCTTATGTACTCTAGTTCGTGTTTCAATTAGTATGCCACCTTAGTTAGCTGAGTTTGGTTTGAGAGCCACATATAGGGTTCTTCTATTTCTTTGTACTAGAGTTCTTTTGGCTTTCACAACTAAGAAGAGAAAAAGTGTTTTCAGCCTCCACCTTTGTGTGTATTCCCCCATTGTGTATGTGAGAATGCCGCAAGTGAGACTCCTTCCTTCTCTCCCACTATCTTCACAATGGGCTATTACTGAAGGTTTATTTTGTTCTACACCAACATAGCTTGCCCATTATAGAAACTGCCAGTTTCCTTTGAGTAGACTAATGAATG
Source organism: Dipteris shenzhenensis (assembly GCF_047967505.1). Classification (NCBI taxonomy): domain Eukaryota; kingdom Viridiplantae; phylum Streptophyta; class Polypodiopsida; order Gleicheniales; family Dipteridaceae; genus Dipteris; species Dipteris shenzhenensis. Next base: position 59,774,098 of record NC_141602.1, on the reverse strand, counting down.
TCAAACGTCCTTTGAAACCCTCAAGCTAGCTCTAGCCACCGCCCTAGTACTAAGGTCTCTCGACTGGAATTTAATATTCCACATCCACATTGATGCATCTAACTTTGCCATTGGATGTGTGTTAGCTCAGCTCGGGGAGCATAATTGGGATTACCTAATATACTTCACCAATCGTCAACTAAATGAGGCCGAAGTTAACTACACCACCACCAAGAGAGAGGGTCTCGCCATGGTCTATGCAGTCAAGAAATTCAGGCACTACTTGTTAGCGAACAATTTTGTCTTCTTTGTGGACCATCAAGCACTATTGTACTTGGTCAACAAACCCTGCATGACGAGATGCATCACTAGGTGGATGCTGATCTTGTTGGAATTCGACTTTATAGTTGCATTGCGCAAGGGCAAAACCCACGTTTTAGCTGACCACCTATCAAGGATCCCTAATGGGAAACCCACGTTTTAGCCGACCACCTATCAAGGATGCCTAACGGCTGACCAGAGTGGAAGATGATCTTCCCGATGCTTCCCTCTTCTTCCTCGACATCATTCCAAAATGGGCCACTGAGATTGGCCATTACTTGGCCAATGGACTGCCCCTAGGCCAAGACCTTAAGAAGGATAGAGCTCCCGTAAACTCATTAAGGACACTACGCCATACTAGCTGCTAATAGCAAGCCAACTCTACCACATGGGTAAGGATGGCATACTGCAAAGATGCATGTACGAGCACGAATACATCGAGATGCTCGAAGAAGCACACTCAAGAATTGCAAGAGGCCATTTTGTCACCGCTAAGGTTACAGCATGAAAAGTGCTACAAACTGGTCTTTAGTGGCCAATGCTCTTCGAAGATGCAGCTGAATGCATCAAACGATATGACCCCTGCAATGCATCCAAATCCCACACAAGGCCGACATGATGCCCTTAACCGGGATCCTAGCTGACCAACCCTTCAAGAAGTGGGGCATCGATTTCACTGGTCCCATAAGCCCAGCCGCTAAGGGAACCGAGGCTCAATACATTATCCTAGCTACCGACTACTTCACCAAGTGGGTAGAAGGAAGAGCCACGATAAAGGCTGATGCAAGATCCACCACCGAACAGGTCATCACACGGTCTGGATGCCCGTTGGAGTTAGTCAGTGACCGAGGAACTCACTTTGTCAATGCAGCCATAGCAATCCTAACAAGTGAGTTTATGATCATTCATGGGAAGTCAACGCCATACTACACCAAAGAAAATGGCTTGACCAAAAGCTCCAACAAAACTTGCTGTAAGATTATCACATGTATGGTAGAAGCCAATCGTACACCGACTAGGCGCATAAGCTCATAGCAACGTTATGGGCCTATAGGACCTCCTACAAGGTGGCAACTCATTGTACCCCCTTCAAGTTAGACTTTGGGGTAGAAGCAGTAATGTCAATGGAGTATGCAGTGTCTAGCCTCCGTCTTGCCATAAGGGAAAGACTCATGAAAAATGCACTAGCCGAACGGCTAGTCGATCTCAAAAAGCTAGGAGAGACAAAGTTGTGACCTACACTCTCCGAGTAGAAAAGGCCCGATGTAAAAAGTGGTTTGACCACAACCTCAAGAACAAGGACCTAGCAAAAGGAGACTTGGCACTCCTATATAGTGTCCACAACACCAAATGCAAGCTTAAGTACCGAGGAATGGGTCCTTATCGCATAGTTAAAATTACCCCCCAAGGGGCGTGCCGAATAGTCACCCTTGATGGGACAAAAATGGATGGCTACCTAAACATGAGTAAATTGAAAAGATACTATGAACCACTCACTATCCCTACCCTTCAAGCTGTACATAGAGAAAAAGAGCTCAAGGTAGAGGTGGCCAGAATGAAGCGCCAAGCCATCGAGGAATCTAGAATCTGTAATGCTAAGATTTGACAACATAGACAAATGACCCTTTTTAAGTCAATGATGGAACAGATTCAACTCACAGATGAGCTAACAATAGAGCTAGCCAGATTGCTTGTTCAGCTATAGGTACCACGCTTGCACATCAAAGCACTCGTAGACATAGAAGGGAGCCACAATTTCATATCTTGAGAGGTATGGGAAAAGCTACAGGTACCCCTAATTTTCACAGTTGCCTCAATAAGAGCAATAAATGGCCAATTGCTGTGCAAACCTTGGGTTATGTAAATCTAAATCTAATGGTTGTTCGCCAAGCTATGGATATATGCTTTTATGTTCTCCCTATGGAAGACACTGAAGAGCAAATTATTCTAGGAAGAACCTGGTGTTACGCTGTCAACTACCAAATCGACGGCGTGCCCGGACTACTTTGCTTACCAATGGTGGTCAAACAGTGATAATCCCATTGTGCAGACAAAGCCCCCCCTCTTTGGCCCTGACCTCGCCGATTCATGACAATGAAATGACGTAGCCAAGCCAACCAAAAGCCCCAACTTCCACTAGCACACCACTAAGGGCCTAGTTTGAAAGGAGCACAAAGCTAGCTGCAGTGGTAAACTGATGCCATTGCATGCTCAACCCACGCTATAGGTACTGCGCTTGCACATCAAAGCACTCGTAGACATAGAAGCGAGCCACAATTTCATATCTCGAGAGGTATGGGAAAAGCTACAGGTACCCTAATCCTCACGGTTGCCTCAATAAGAGCAATAAATGGCCAATTGCTATGCAAACCTTGGGTTATGTAAATCTAAATCTAATGGTTGTTCGCCAAGCTATGGATATATGCTTTTATGTTCTCCCTATGGAAGACACTGAAGAGCAAATTATTCTAGGAAGAACCTGGTGTTACACTGTCAACTACCAAATCGACTGGCATGCCCGGACTTCTTTGCTTACCAATTAACGGAGAATCGGAGTGAGTAGGGAGTAGAGAGACTCACTGCACTCACAATAGTGGGGATAATCACAATGAGTGAGTGGTACCTCCCCAAGTACACACATATATATCTATTATGGATAAGGTAGTAACCCTTAAGTACATCTAAGTACAAATGTGTACATAGTGTACTTAAGTGTCCTACATTAAAGTACAACATGAAGTACTATTTACATAGGGTGGCCAGTGCCTTTACCCCAACAACCTCCCACTTAAAGGCAGTGTGCCCTCAAGGAGAGAAAGAATATTGGCCTCAACCAATACCCATAAGAGATCTGCAGTGTGCAAACCTCTCTGCAGCTAACCCTTTGGTTAACAGATCTGCCGGATTGTCATCTGTATGCACCTTAACAAGCTTAATTTGCTTGTTTTCAAGCACCTCCCTGATAAAGTGATATTTCACATCTATGTGCTTAGTCTTTGCATGAAAAACAGGATTACGTGCCAACTGTATGGCACTCTGACTGTCACAATGCAACAATGGAATCTCCAATGGATAACCCAAATCTGCCACTAGCCGAGATAGCCATATAGCTTCCTTGCACGCCTCAGTGGCTGCAATATATTCAGCTTCTGTAGTAGACAAAGCAACGCATTGCTGCCTCAGACAGATGCTGAAAGAGCTGAGATGTCTACACTCTCTTTAGGAGGTTCAAAGTACATATTGTCATTCATAGATGACGCCACCCGCAAAGTGTGGGTTTACACTCTCAGAAAGAAGAGTGATACGTTCAAGGCTTTCACTAAGTTTGTTGCACTGGTTGAAAATGAGACAGGCAAAAAACTGAAAGCCTTACGATCTGACAATGGTGGAGAGTACTTGTCCAAAGAATTTCAAGAATTCTGTGAGGCAAAGGGTATCCAAAGGGTGTTGTCTGCACCATATGATCCTCCACAGAATGGTACAGCTGAAAAAATGTTCAGGACCATTCAAGAGAAAGTCAGATCCATGTTGTCACATGCTGCATTGCCCCACACATTTTGGGCTGAAGCTGTAAAGACAGCTGTGCACCTTATTAACAGGTCACCAAACAAGAGACTATGTGGTGGTGTGCCTGAACAAGCATGGACGGGCAAGCCTCCGTCTTACAAACATCTACGGGTCTTTGGTTGTGTTGTGTATGTGCATGTACGCAAAGAGGACAGAACTAAATTGGATCCAAAGTCTCTAAAATGCATTTTCCTAGGATATGGTGACAAAGGTGAGATGGGCTACAGATTATGGGATCCCACAAACAGAAAACTTATACGCAGCAATGATGTCGTGTTTGATGAAACCATCATGTTCAAGGAGCCTGTTGTACAGCAGGAACCTTCAAAAGTAACTATTGATGATGACAGGCATCATGGGCAACACAGGAGGGCTGTAAATCAGCCATTACAGCAGCATAATCAGCCACTAAATGATGCTGCAGTAGGTCCAAATGGACAGCCAGACATGGCACATGATATCCAAATGGATGTACCACAGTTAGATGATCTTCCTGACATGCAAATGCAGCCAGAACAGGGTAATGAACAGGCTGGACAGCCACCTCATGATGATGATGGACATCAAGTTAGAAGGTCAACTAGACCATCACGGCAACCAGACAGATTCATTCCCGGCTTTGATTATTTGATGCTCACTGATTGTGGAGAGCCTTCATGCTACAGAGAGGCTAAGCAGAGGGCAGACAAGGTTCAATGGGATCTTGCTATGAAGTCTGAAATGGACAGTCTTCACAAAAATGGCACTTGGGAATTGGTACCCTTGCCTACAGGTAAGAAGGTACTTCCATGCAAATGGGTTTATCGACTTAAAGTCACACCTGGTGAAAAGCCAAGGCATAAAGCCAGACTGGTTGCCAAAGGGTTCAAGCAGGAATATGGTGTTGACTTTGAGGAGATATTCTCTCCCGTTGTCAAGATGACAACACTCAGAACTGTATTAGCATTGGTTGCACATGCAGATATGGATTTGGTCCAAATGGATGTCAAAACAGCATTTCTTCATGGTGATTTACATGAGGAAATTTTTATGCAGCAGCCAGAGGGTTTTACAGTGAAGGGCAAAGAGAAGCTTGTATGCAGACTGAAGAAAAGTCTTTATGGTCTAAAGCAGGCACCTAGGGAATGGTATCATAAGTTTGATACATTCATGCGAACCCAAAGTTACAGGAGAAGTGACATTGATCACTGCTCTGGAACAAGGACGACACGTCGCTGCTGGAACTCATGGTAAAGTGATAAGAGTTTGTTCCTTGATGGAACTGCCTGACTCCCTGCGAGCACTAGTCACTCCAACAAAATTCTCCCGCAGCGGAAGTACGATCAAAAGTGAACTTTGTACTGTTTCAGTGGCACAAAACCAACTGAATATTGTTCTCCCACTTGCTGCAGAAACAGGACAGCAAGCTGATTTTACTGTTTTCAGTGGCGAAAATGCAATACAACTGCGTATAATCACTCTAGAAAAATTTCAGAACTGATATAATATTTTACAGCTGCAATATTTTGCTTTCTGATGGTCAAAATAGGTCAAAACAGGCTGTTTGACAGTCCCGGACTGTCAAAAAACAGTAATTTTCTGATTTTTGGATGAAATCCCTGATTTTAGACCTTCAAATGACCTCCAAATACACCAGTAACTTCCCCCCCAGCTGAATATACAGTCTAGAGTTGAAGTGGCTCAAAAGCCCTCTGAATCATAGCATCATAAGCACATAAAATGGCTGCATATCCCATGCATTAACACGGTAAGTGTCATCAACAACTGTTGCTCATAAGGCATTTGAATACATATCCATTTGGGTTGCATCCAACATAGCATACACTGTAAGTATCAAGCACAGATCTGCCCAATGCATATACTCAGTGCCAACACTGACATACAATCACTGGCCAAGTGATAAGACCTGTCTCGACACTGTTTGCGGCATAAGATAAGCCTCAGTGCGAGTAAAAGGCCCTGCCACAAGTAGAACACCTGCACCTGTATGTGTATATTCACAATACAAGGTACAAGGAAAAGAAAATGGCAGGAATGAAAGATGACAATGCAAGTAATACAGAGTACCTGGCTCAAATGCCAAATGAGCCACGGTTATGCCAGTGGGCTTCACACTGTTGTGTATGATACCTGTAGCTTACGAGCAGGGCCACAATCAAGAGAAGATGCTCGCATGAACAATCCTCAGCATCAGTAGATCAGCAGTAGTGACTCGGGCAGCACAAGCAGCAGGCTGGGGTGCTCCTGGAGAAGGTAGGACTGCTCCAGCACTTGCTACAGCAGCAGCTCTAGTACAAGCGGTAGCAGGGGAGCTCCAGAAAGAGGTCGGGGTGCTGCTACAGCAGGTTGTTTTGCTACAGGGGAGCTCCAGGAGCAGCTTGGGCAGCAAACAGCAGCTCGTTTTTGCTATGGGGAGCTCCAAGAGCAGCTCTGTGTCGAAGAAAATCAGCAGCAGCAGCTCCTGAGGGTGTGCTGAAATAGTGCGCAGCAGAAAATCAGCCCGCAGCAGCTCGTTTTTGCTCTGGGCAGACCCGGAATGGCCTGGAGCAGCTCTGGGTAGACCCGGAATGACCTGGAGCAGCTCGGAGCAGCTCCGTAGAGGTGCTCAGGTGAAAAACGACCTGCACAGGGTAGGCTTCCAGCTCTCTCAGCTCAGCAATGAACTCCCCCAGCACACGAACTAGCAGTAGCAGCTCGCGGGAAGAGAGAAGGGAGAAGCAGGAAGTCTCCTGCAGGGTATGGCTCTGATACCAGTTAACGGAGAATCGGAGTGAGTAGGGAGTAGAGAGACTCACTGCACTCACAATAGTGGGGATAATCACAATGAGTGAGTGGTACCTCCCCAAGTACACACATATATATCTATTATGGATAAGGTAGTAACCCTTAAGTACATCTAAGTACAAATGTGTACATAGTGTACTTAAGTGTCCTACATTAAAGTACAACATGAAGTACTATTTACATAGGGTGGCCAGTGCCTTTACCCCAACACCAATGGTGGTCAAACAGTGATAATCCCATTGTGCAGACAAAGCCCCCCCTCTTCGGCCCCGACCTCGCCGATTCATGACAATGAAATGACGCAGCCAAGCCAAACAAAAGCCCCAACTTCCACTAGCACACCGCTAAGGGCCTAGTTTGAAAGGAGCACAAAGCTAGCTACAATGGTAAACTAATGCCATTGCATGCTCAACCCATGCTACCACCCTCCACTTAAGAAATCCATGAGCGGCAAGTACAAGATGCTATCCTCTATGCCCAATGTCACTTTGATCGGAACCAACGTCCCGAGAATGGTAACGTAGCAACAGCAACTCAGGTCACCTCAAGATTGCTTCCTCCACCCCCATTCGCTACACGAAGAAGGCCGCATACAATGCCGCTCACACCTCATCCACCACCATGCCTCACCAACAATTTGAGCAATATTGCCTGCTCGACGAGCCGCTGAAACAACAAGGTCGCCTAGATCCAGAAGAAGACATTGCAAACCCCAAAGGTGATGAAGGCAGCACCATAAGGACATGTGTCCTCCCAAAATACGACCCACAAGAACCTACCAACAATCTAGACACGATAGGCTAGCCCCAAGGTACTGAATACACAATGGTGCCACGAGCGATTCGACAAAGCATTGCCACCACCAGTCAAGGGACTCCTCAGAATCCGAATTCCATCCCACCAAGAGTTACACAAGAACCTCGCCCTAGGAATGACTACTCGACATTGGAGCCTGCAACATCAACAACAAGGTCCAACACAAAGGTGCCTGTGGCATCCAAGGTAAGGAACAAGGTGGACACGTGCTCTACATGGCTCCTTACTCATTATGTGGTAGTACGGCATCCGCCTCCACCACATGCATCATAATCATCACATCTAGGTCTAGTTGAGTCAGTACGGTAGGCATCTCACCTAACACACCAGCCGCACACTAGTCCCTACCGAGCCCACCACATGCACACACACGGTCATTACTAGGTGACTAGGGTCCTCTCTTGCATTGTTTATAAGGGCTCATGTTCTCGCACATTGACCTCCTTGTCACGGCACCCCACACAAGTGCACTCCGCTCCACCCACACTTCACCCACCCAATTCCCCCTTCCCTTTTTTTTCTATTTTCCCACAGTCACTATAGCACTGACCGTCGCTGAAAGGTTTGCCACCGACCGTCTCGCTGAATGGTTCCCATCGACCGTCGCTGAAAGGTTTGCAGATTCTTGCATGGACAAGAAGAAATGCGGATGTAAGTGATTCCGTCATGGCGTTAATTCAACATGTCACCACAGCGGAGGAGGCATGGACGGTCTTGAAAAATTAGTACGAGACCACGAATCAGACGTGGATTCAGAATCTGGAGACTCAACTCGCAAACGAGAAATTGCCTGAGTTTGAAGCGGCAAAGAAGTTCATCACTAGGGTGAAGAATCTGCGTGATCAGATGACTGCGATTGGCATCACCATCACCAGCGAGAATCGAGCACGAAGGTGTATACGGGTTCTCCCACCAAAGTACAATGGTCTTGTTACGGTGCTGAATACACAGAATAGAAATCCGCCCCTCAACTTTGAGGATTTCAGTGCGATGCTTCTGGAGGAGGAGATGCATCAAAAGACAAGGACTGGAGAAGATTCGGCTTTCTACGCTGGATCAAAGAAAGGTAAGGGTAAGGACTCTGGTAACCCATCTTCTTCTGATGATAAAAAGAGAAAGAAGAAGATCAAGGGCTTCTATTGCAACAAGGCAGGGCACAAGCAGAATGATTGTCAAAAGAAGATTGCAGATGAGAAGAACGGAGTAAAGAAAGAGTCAGCAACAGCGCACAGGCAGCACCAGTAGAGCTCTTCATAGCAATTGAGGAGATTTGCACAGAGGCAGTTCATGTATCTACGGATGAACCTTGTATCATTGACAGTGGTGCATCGCGCCACGACTAGTCGGAAGGATTGATATACCTCTCTACAGCCGGTAGGGAATGACATCCTGGTACCAGTCGGCAATGATGCAAAATGTCCAGCAAAAGGAAAAGGTACGATTGCTCTCAAGTCAGATGAAGTTGTAAAACAGTTGTCCGATGTTCTTTATGTGCCGGATTTCAAGAGGAACTTGTTGTCCATTTTTGCGATCACAGATCGGGACCTCAAAGTTCAATTCGATAAGAATGGTGCACAGATCCTGGATCTTCAAGGAAAGGTCGTTGGTAAAGGTACACGGCGCAACAACATCTACGAACTCTCAGCTTTCAGTGCTCGAGCCGATGTGAAGAACACTAAGCTGTGGCATGAGAGGTTTGGTCATCTAAACCTTAGTTCTTTGAAGGAGATGCATAAAAGTGGAATAATTGCAGACCTACCAGAAATTTCAGTTCTGTCGGATGTATGTGAAGCTTGCATGATGAGCAAGCAGCATTGGCAACCCTTTCCTAAAGAGGCCAGTAGGGCAAAGGCTCCTCTAGAGCTCGTTCACATGAACCTCTGCGGAAAGATGGAGACGGAAGGTTTGGGTGGTTCCTACTACTTCATGACACTGATCGATGACTACAGTAGAAGGATATGGATATACTTCCTGAAGACTAAAGATGAGGCTTTTAGTAAGTTCAAAGAATGGCATGTAATGGTCAAGAAAGAAACGGGGAAGAAGGTGAAGAAATTGAGATCAGACAAAGGTGGAGAGTTCACATCAACTGAATTTGAGAGTTACTGCAAAAGTCACGGGATCAAGAGGTAGAAACCCCCGCCACATACATCACAGCAAAATGGAGTAGCAGAATGCAAGATGCGCGTCATCTGTGAAATGGGCAGGAGTATGATGAAAGGGAAAGATTTGCCAAAGACTTTCTGGGCTGAAGCATGTAACACTGCAGTTTACATTTTGAATTGTAGCTACACGAAAGCTGTGAATGGGATGACTCCACTGCAGGCCTTTTCTAGTAAGAAACCTTCAGCTGCACATTTCAGAGTTTTTCGATGTGACTGTTTTGTGCATGTCCCTGATGCTAATAGGACCAAATGGGAAGCGAAGAGCCGGAAGTGTATTTTCTTGTACTACAATGAAGAGAGGCGAAGGGTTACCATCTCTATAAACCTGTTACCAAGAAGGTAATAGTAAGTCGCGATGTGGTCTTCTTAGAACAGCCGCATCAATTGGAGGAGGATGCTTCCTTCCCAGACAACCAGGACCAGGATATCCATCCAGTACCACCACCAACAGCAGACCGAACTCCCCCAACAGTGCTTGGGAGGATTCAAGATAAAGAAGATGAAGAAGAGCCTGCAGAACCACAATGGCAAAAACCATTCCCGAAGTGGGTAAAGCAGCTTTTGGACGGCAGAGAACCTCCAGCCATTGAGGAGGACCATTGAGGAGGAACCATCCGAACAGCGCCAGTCCAAGAGATTAGAAGAGCAAAGAAGAGCGCAGGAACACTTGGTCAACTATGCTTTAATGACAAAAGGGATCCATGCTGATGAACCCAAGTGTCTTGAAGAGGCACAGGGTGATGATAGGTGGATGGAGGCTATGCAGTTGGAGCATGGCTCCATAATGAAGAACAACACTTGCGACCTTGTGGATGGTCCACCAAAATGCAAGGTAATCGGCACCAAGTGGGTGTACAAGACCAAGTACAAGTCCGACGGCACGTTGGATAAGTACAAGGCTGGGCTCATGGCAAAAGGATTTGCACAGGTACATGGTTTTGATTATCATGATACTTTTGCTCCCACAGCTCGACTAACCACAATTCACAGTGTTTTGGCTTTAGCTACCCAGGGAAGTTGGCCCGTGTTTCAGGTGGATGTAAAATCCAACTTTCTGAATGGGGATCTCAAGGAGGAGATATACGTGGAACAACCACCAGGTTTTGTGATCCCCGGTTCAGAAGGTAAAGTCTATAAACTAAAGAAGGCACTTTACGGACTGAAACAGGCCCCACGAGCGTGGTACCAGCAAATTGATGCCTACTTTCTACAAAACAGGTTCATTAGATGCAAATTTGTATATCTTCAGAGGAGGCAGGTATATGATCGTGGTCCTTTATGTGGATGACCTTGTCATAATAGGGAACCATGAAGAGAAGATCTCGCAAACAAAGTATTTGCTAGGAAGAGAGTTTGAAATGACAGACCTCAGACTGATGCATTTCTATTTGGGGATTGAAGTTTGGCAAGAGCCAAAACAGATCTTCATTTCACAGCTGAAGTATGCTGGAGAGATACTGAAGGCATTTGGCATGGCTGAGTGCAAGACAGTTGGTACCCCTATGGAGGTTGACGTGAAGCTCTCAAACGAGGATTCATCACCACTGGTGGACGAAGCAAAGTATAGAAGGCTTGTGGGCAATTTGATTTACTTGTGCAACACACGGCCAGACATCAGCTTTGCGACTGGTGTACTAAGCAGGTTTTCCAATAAGCCCCGAGAGAACAATTGGAGGGCAGGGATGCGGGTGTTGAAATACATCAAAGGCACACTTGATTATGGCATCACCTATACCAAGGGCAACATCTTGACCGGATTCTGTGACTCGGATTGGGCAGGAGACGTGGACAGTAGGAGATCAGTGACAGGTTACTGTTTCTCACTTGGATCTGGAGCTGTGTCATGGGTCGGCAAGAAGCAACTCACAGTTGCTCTTTCTTCTATCGAGGCTGAGTACAAATCAGCATGCTTTGCTTCTTGCGAGGCAGTGTGGTTGAGGAGGATTCTGGGGGACATGGGTGCAGTGCAGAACAAGCCTACGCAGTTATCATGTGACAATCAGAGTTGCATGGCGATTGCAAAGAACCCTATGTTCCATGCTCGCACAAAACACATTGAGATTCAATATCACTTTGTACGCGAGCTCATCATGGATGGAGAGGTCGACTTGGTATATTGTCCAACTACAAAGAATGCTGCGGACATCTTCAGAAAGGCTCTTAGAAGAGACTTGCTGGAGAGGCATCTTCATCGACCGAAAAAGTAAGTTCACTTGTGGGTGGACATTGAGGGGGGGTGTTAGATATCAATGCTCCACTCTCATGTAACTACGCGGGAACCAACTAACTCTACTTGTAAGCCCCCCATATGAGGAGAAGGCATGAGGAGAAGGCATTTGAGTAGCTCGGTTATCCGATAGGTCCTGGTTTGGACACCAGATGGGGGCCATGTGTGGCCTGATGGCTGGATGGAGTTGGCACACTGCCAACTAGGCTACATGCAAGTGCGGGAAGGCATCCCATGACTGACCGCATTGAGAGTAGACGGAGCATTTCCCAGGGCAGCCCACTCTCGGGTTGCAGGGCCCCCGTTTGGAGTCCCAGATGATCCCGGATGGCTGTGGGCCGAATGGCAACCGTAGGTTAGTTGCTCTATTTTGTGCACCGGTTCTATCGTGTGGTCGTTGGCCTAGGACCCTCAGTCGACCGTTTTGGGCGAACTGGGTTGATCACCTAATTGAGCCCAACCGACTACGGCTGGTGGCTATATAAGAGCAAGCCCGTGAAGCCCATTTCATCACTGGCTACATCAACCCTGATTCCTTAGCATCTAGCCTCCATCCTCTACTGTTTCCAGCTTGCCATCGAAGCTTCTTTCACAGGAGCGCACGGTTGGGAGGCAGCGCCATATATTGTATCAGTTCTACAGTAATCAAATTTTTTATTCTCCATACTATCTGTTTTCTCTCTTGCGTACAAGATCCTGTTATCTGTTGAGCACAGACGTTGTATTGTTTTCTTACAAGGAAGCAAGGATAGCTTCATCAAAAAGCTAAAACAAAACTAATCTTGAGAGTTCGACATGAAAGATCTTGGACTTATGCACTATTGTCTTGGTATTGAGTTCTGGAGAGATTCAAACATCACCTTCATGAGTCAACTCAAGTATGTTGACAGTCTCCCGAAGAAGTTTCATATGGCAGATTGCAGCCACTCCCATGGAACAAAGTTTGAAACTCACTAAAGATTCAAAAAAGCCTACAGTCAATGACATGTACTACAAGCAACTCACCAAATCTCTGATATATCTGACTATCACACGGCCAGATATTTGTTATGCAGTAAGCTCACTTGCACAGTTTATGGGAAATCCAAAACAATCTCATTGGAATGTAGCCAAAAGAGTCATGAGATACATCAGAGGTACAAGACAGTTTGGGATAGAATACAGAGGAAGTCATCCACGGTTGCATGGATATTATGACTGTGACTATGCTGGAGATCATGAGACCAGGAGATCCACACAGGGATATGCATTTTTCCTTGGTCAAGGTGCTATATCATGGTTGTCAAACAAACAGTCAATTGTTTCTTTGTCTTCAACTAAAACATAATATAGAGCACTCACTACAGGTGCATGTGAGGCTATATGGCTCACAAGACTATTGTCAGAAATAGATTACTTTGATGAGTCAAAGCCAAGAACAATATATTGTGATAATCAGTCGGCTCAAGCATTGGCCAAAAATCCAGTATATCACTCCAGGACAAAGCATATTGATGTCAGAGAGAACTTCATCACAGAGAGAGTGTGTTACTTGGTGACATCACATTGCAGCATTGTGATAACAAAGAGAATGTTGCAGACATCTTTACCAAACCACTCGGTAAAGAGCTTTTTGAGAAACACCAACTAGATCTTGGTTTGAAGTAGAGGAAGGACATTCCCATTATAGGGGTGTGATGGAATGTAATGATCAATCCTTCTTCAATCAATTCCCCAGAATCATCATCTTGAGGGAAGGCCTATTTCATGATGTTGATCTTGAGGGAAGGTGTTGAGAGATCACGCTCAACATCATGTGATCATATGTGCATAGCACTAACCCAATAGAGTGCTATATATGAAAGGGTTAGATGCCCTAACCCTAACCCTAAATGGGTTTGTATATATTCTACATTTTCAACTAAATCCAATGTACAGTTAGTCATTTGTGGTGTGCTCTCTAGCTGTGCCCTCTCTCCTCATCTCCACTCTTCTCCTCTCCCCTCTTTATATTTTGTTAATTATAGCATCAATCGATTGTGTGTAGCTTGAAACAATGCTAAACAAATAGAGTGACATGCACCTTATCATCTGAAGTGTAAATGATTTTATGAAGCTCACCTCTCATCCAAATGTATGCTATTTAAACAAGAATAGTTACTTGGCTCGAATGCTAATGCATAGATTATATCTTATTTTACGCCTTGAATAAGTAGATTTTCACAAAATCTACCACAAATACTGTGAAGATAGTGGGAAAGAGGGAAGGAGTCTCACTTGCGGCTTTCTCACATACACAATGGGGGTGACACGTCCCAACACTCCTGAAACCCCTGATCTGCAAAATAACCACACACAACATCAGAACTGAGCAGGCTGCTCACCACCCAACCGTGACATCTACGGGATAAGATCCCAAATCAGAAGATGTCCCCTCCGAGCCACGAGCTGAGCTACTGGCACGAACTCCCAATCAGATCCCAACCAGCCTGGTGTCCCATACCACCAGGTGGCGCTGTGAAGCCCTGGATCTGCCACTGGGCCTTGGGCTACGCTAAGATGCAGGCGCGCGTCCGCGACACAAACCAGGATCAGACCTAGCACCTGGGAACGAGACTTGCTCCCAACTGCTCCCTGAGAACTGAACCCCTTGGGCCTCTTTTATAGACTCGGGCCCCGGCGCCAAAAATAGCGAAGACCTATAAATAGTTCGTACCCTTGCCACTCAACCCGAGAATCAAGCCTGCCTAGCTCTAAGCCTCCCCAGGCTAACCTGAGCTAGTTCTGTGTACCTAGTACACGTCAGATACCGATCCGTGCACATGACATACTCCCCCTCCTCTAAGAACTCACTCCTGAGTTCGCTAAGAAATCGGGAAATGTTCTTTGGAGGTTTTGTAATGTCTCCCATGTTGCATCCTCCTCAACACGATCCTTCCACTTAATCTTGTATTCCGTGATAGTACGATTTCGAATCTGTCTTTCACGAAATTCAAGAATAGATTCAGGTTCGTGAGGAATAAAAGTTAAATCTGTAACTTCTATAATCTCATGAGGAGAAACAATTTGATCATCTGCACCCAATACTTCTTTCAATCTACTGACATGAAAGACTGGATGTACCTTAACATCAGGAGGCAATTCTAGTCGATATGCAACTGGTCCAATTCTTTTAATGACCTTGAATGGGCCACAGTATCTGGGGGATAATTTCGGAACCAAACCAGTACTTAGGCTCTTGGAGTCCTTAGGAATTCTCAAATATACCATCGTTCCTTCAGAGAACTCTCTAGGTGAACGATGTCTATTAGCATAAAATCTGTCCCGATCTTGGGCACTTCTAATAGACTCCTTGGCAAACTGCAACATTTCCTGCATGTCTTGCAAGAAATTCTTAGCAGCATCATTTTGAATCCCTTGTAATCCTACCATAACTGGTGACTTAGGTTGAAACCCGTACATAAGCATAAAAGGACTATAACCAGTACTAGAATGCTTTGCACTGTTGTAAGCAAATTCAATCATGGGTAGATAATCTTCCCACGAAGACTGTCTCTTAGATACATATGCCCGAAGCATGTCTTCAACCAACTGGTTGACCTTCTCTGTACTGCCATCGGATTGTGCATGATCCGAGGAACTCATACTTAGAGTAGTTTCCAACTTCTCAAATACAAGTGTCCAGAAGTTACTTGTAAACTTTGAGTCCCTGTCACTGACTATGTCAGATGGCAAACCATACAGCTTGAACAAGTGGTCCACAAACTCGTGAGCCAGCTGAACAGCTGAAATAGTTGTTCTTGTAGGTAAGAATCTAGCCATTTTTGTCAAACGGTCGACTATGACCCATATAGAGTCATGACCCTTGCGCGTACGAGGCAAACCAGTAATAAAATCCATGGAAATACTTTCCCATTTATTACCTGGAATCTGTAATGGCTGTAATAAGCCCGCGCTCCTAAGGCGTTCAGCTTTAGTAACCTGACAAACTCGGCAACCTACCACATAGTTCTCTACAAATGCACGCATCTTAGGCCAATAAAAGGTATGCTTCACAAGAGACAGAGTCCTATGTATACCTGGATGTCCCGCACTAGGAGCATCATGACACTCCCAGAGAATCTTGGATTTTAGGTCCAGAAGATCAGGCACACAAATCTTTTCATTCCGGAACAGCAAGCCGTTCCTAATCATCCACTGACCTCCCGCCGCCTGTATCCTAGGTGGCACAATCCCTGAGTCCTGGTCAACCATGGAGCTCCCATCCTGGACTCTCTGCCAATAAGAACTGAAATGACTATCAGTTGCGTATAGCCCTCTCAAGGATTGAAATAGGTCTGAGGATATTTCCGTAAATGACAAAGCATTTACAAACTTAACTCGACTTAAGGCATCCGCCACACTATTCAGCGAACCCTTACGATAACGTATTTCGAAATCAAAATCCTGCATTAGCTCTGCCCATCTAGCTTTCCTTCCTCTCAATTCTGAGCCATCACACACATACTTGATTGACTGGTGATCAGTCAATACAAGGAACTTTGAACCATACAAGTAGTGTCTCCAAACCTTGAGAGCATACACTACCGCATAAAGTTCCTTCTCCAGTGTGGGCCAACGATACTGGGTGTCGTCTAGCTTCTTACTCTCAAAAGCTACAGGTCTGCCCTCTTGGAATAGAGCTGCCCCAATCGCATAATCACTCGCATCGGCCTCTAAAACATAAGGCCGGGTAGGATCGGGTAATGCAAGAACGGGTGCTTCCTTGATAGATAACTTCAAGGTTTCAAAAGCCTTGTTCATTGCATCATTCCAAGGGATCGGTTGAGTAGACCTGCGTCCACGACCTTTCAATATGTTGGTCAAGGGTACCGTGATTTGTGAATAATCACGGACTGACTTCCGAAGAAATACCGTAAATCCTAGGAAAGAACGAAGTTGTTTCACAGTCTGAGGGATAGGCCATTCTAAAACCTTCTGGATACGATCCAGATCAATGCTAATACCTTCAGAAGAAATCTTGTGTCCTAAGTAAATGATCTCCTTCATAAAGAAGTCACATTTACTCATCTTGGCATAAAGCTTATGCTGTCTTAGAACAAGTAAGACAACCCGAAGGTGTCCTATATGATCCTCAAGCGTTTTACTATATACCAAGATATCATCTAAGAACACGACAACAAATTTGCCCAGATAATCTCTGAACAAATCGTTCATCATCTGCTGAAAAGTAGCAGGAGCATTGGTCAAACCAAAAGGTAATACGAGGAACTCGTAATGACCATACCTAGTCCGGAATGCGGTCCTATCTATGTGTTTAGCATAGATACGGATTTGGTGATAACCCGTACGCAAATCAATCTTAGTGAAATACTTCGCTCCGGCCAAACGGTCTATCAAATCATCAGAACGAGGTAAAGGATAGCGGTTCTTAATTGTAACTTTATTTAATCGTTTATAATCTATACACATCCTCCAGGAAGAATCCTTCTTCTTTCTCAAGAGGACAGGTGCACCCCAAGGTGATTTACTTGGGCGGATATAGCCCATATTCAGGTAATCCTCAAGCTGGATAGCTAACTCATCCTCCTCTACCTGGCTCATCCTATACGGTGGTACACTGATAGGTTGAGCCCCTGGGACTAAGTCTATGCGATGATCTACTGCCCGTTCTGGAGGTAAACCTTCCGGCAGTTGAGCTGGGAATACGTCTTTAAAATTATCTAACAACATTCTCAATTCTCGGTGTTCAAACACACTTAATTCATTCTTGTTAATTACCGAAACAACAAATGAAGAAAGTGGAATCAAAACACACTGATAGACATCATAATGAGAAGTGTTTAATATATTCCGAAACTGCATCGCAGATACAATAGGCCCCTGAGAAGGGATAATCTTATCACACTGAATACAAAATTGGGTGCCTTTGTCTTCAAAAGAAAGGGTATGCTCCGTCCATCCGATCTGGATATTGTGGGTTTTAAACCACTCTATCCCGATCAACAAGTCTACATGCTCTAGATGCATAACGTAACATGTGAGAGCTCCTGTGTAGGCTTGAATCCGGATGGGAAGCGCTTCAACCTTGCGATCCCAAAACTGCTTCCCTGCTGGAAGCTGCACCTCGTAGGTGTGGTCGCTAGGTACTGTGGACAGCCCCATCTTCTGCACAAATTTGTAATTAACAAAATTGTGAGAGCTGCCCGGATCAAAGAGAATGTGAACCTGTTGGTCCCTAACTTCTCCATAAACTCGGAAAAGATCATGGGAACCAAACAACAAAGTATTAAAGGTACAATTACAAGAAAGGGGGCAGGTAATGACATTTACTGAAATACCTGTCATCGTAACCTGGTTGGCTCCCTTGGCTGCGGTACGCTGACCTGCCTGGAGCTTCGGTCCTAGCACCAATTTCTGGTTCTTCCGCTTAGGACACTCATTCTTCGTGTGGCCCCGCTCCTCGCAATAAAAACACCGGCCCTCTTTCTTGAGCCTGAGAGTGCGAAGGAATCGGGCCTTACCATTCTTCGCAGGAGTTAAGCTTTTCCTGGAGGCGTTGTCCGTAGACTTCGTCTCCCCAATACCAGTTGCATGCTGAAAGAACTTGCGTTTGTTCTTTCCGCTCGTCTCGGTAACTGTGGTTGCCTTGGTACCGGCCATGGTATCATCATATATGCGCGCATATGTCATGGCCTCCTGCAATGTTGTGCACTTGTTATTCTTAATCTGTAACTTATAGGAGTCTGGCAAACCATCCACGAAAAAACCTAACAAGGTTACAGGATCCATTTTAGTGGCCCTGGTTTGCAGATCCCTAAATCTCTGAAGATACACTTCAAAAGTTAAATTCAACTTTGACATATCGAGGGCTTTGAGCTTGCCGACGATATCATAGTCATCTTCCTTCTTCAGGAACTCCTTCCTGAAGATACCCTCAAATTCTGTCCAAGTGTCAGGCTTAGGCTGGAGTTCTTTCCACCAAAGCAAGGCTTTACCTGACATAAACCCTGCTGCTAGCTGAATCTTTTTCTCGTCTGGATAGGGGTGAAATTGGAAGTGAACTTGCCACTTGTGCAGCCAAGTGTCAACCACCTCCTTTGTTCTAGATTTCTGGTCACCTGGAAAGGGATCCGGAGTGATATTCGGGCCTAGCACGGAGGCCATGGCATCCACATGCGTGAGTGCCTGAACCGTGCTAGCCAGAAGAGTCAAGGTAGCTTGTATCCCTTGGAGTTGCTGTGTCAACCCCGATTGATTAGCGTTGACCTGCTCAAATTTACCATCTAGAGCAGTCGTGAACTCACTGAAGGCTTTCTTGGTGATCAGGTCGTCATAGAGACCCTGATCATCCTCCCCCACTGGAGTGTAATCTAATTCCTGCTCTCCCATAGTGAACTCGGGATTCGGAGCATCAGACATGGCTGAATACTAACTCGATTACAGGCTGAGAGAAATAAATAACTGAAACGGAGCACGGAGGGAGATGGAGTAGAAGAAAACCGTCCCAGATAAATCTGACAGAAAGGATGCTGAAATCTGGAAGACCACGAACCCTGTTGCCTCCCCGAATCTGCAACCGGATGCGCAGTCAATGGTGGAGGCTGTACGGACTGCTGACGTGGCCTGTACGGCTGCTGACGCAGTCCGTACGGTGGCTGTAGGTGCAGGCGCAGCTGCTGTACGGAGCAGCAGCAGGTACCGAAGGTGACAGTACAGTCCGTACAGGCTGTACGGCTGTAGCTCCAGCTGTACGGGCTGGTACGGGAGCCTTGGGAGCAGCGCTGGGCTGACGCAGGCAGGGGCTGCAGCAGAGGAGCTGGTCGAAACTGGGCGCTGCTGAAGGGCGAGGCGGGCTGGCTCAGATCTCAAGGTAAGATCTCGAAACTTGGGCTGCTGATGTGTTGTCTAGCACCCAGCCCCCCATCTATATAGGGTGCAGGGCGGCCTAATTTGGAAGCTAGGCTTCCAAAGAAGGCTGAGCCCCTCCAGCTTTGGAGGGGTGCTTTTGCGAAAAAAGCACCTGAGCCCCTCCAACTTTGGAGGGGTGCTTTTTTCGCAAAAAAGCACCTTCTTCCTGCCCTTCTTCCTGCGCAGGCTGCACGCAGCCCTAGGCGCAGGCTGTTCGCAGCCTGTTGCGCAGGCTGTGGTCAGCCTGTTGCGCAGGCTGTCCTGCCCCTACAGCCTCGCCTAACTGCGTCCTTTCTACTCCCCGCATACTCTACCCCCTAGGCTGTCAATTTCCTGCCCTACGCTCCTTCCTTTCTGCTCTCCTTCTCCTCCCTCAGACTTCTCTCTGTAGCCTTCAGAATTTTCGATTCTATTTCACTCCTCTTCTTCTTCCTTTTCCAGATATTTCCTCACCCCTTCTACCCCAGGTAGACAGCAAATACGCAGCAGGAAATCTCGAATTTTAGGGCATACCTGGAAGAGAAATCCGTCAAATTTCTCGCATCAGAAGTTCCTACCTCAGGAGTTGGCTCTGATACCAACTGACACGTCCCAACACTCCTGAAACCCCTGATCTGCAAAATAACCACACACAACATCAGAACTGAGCAGGCTGCTCACCACCCAACCGTGACATCTACGGGATAAGATCCCAAATCAGAAGATGTCCCCTCCGAGCCACGAGCTGAGCTACTGGCACGAACTCCCAATCAGATCCCAACCAGCCTGGTGTCCCATACCACCAGGTGGCGCTGTGAAGCCCTGGATCTGCCACTGGGCCTTGGGCTACGCTAAGATGCAGGCGCGCGTCCGCGACACAAACCAGGATCAGACCTAGCACCTGGGAACGAGACTTGCTCCCAACTGCTCCCTGAGAACTGAACCCCTTGGGCCTCTTTTATAGACTCGGGCCCCGGCGCCAAAAATAGCGAAGACCTATAAATAGTTCGTACCCTTGCCACTCAACCCGAGAATCAAGCCTGCCTAGCTCTAAGCCTCCCCAGGCTAACCTGAGCTAGTTCTGTGTACCTAGTACACGTCAGATACCGATCCGTGCACATGACAGGGGGAATACACACAAAGGTGGAGGCTGAAAACAGTTTTTCTTTTCTTAGTGGTGAAAGCCAAAAGAACTCTATTACAAAGAAATAGAAGAACCCTATATGTGGGTCTCAAACCAAACTCAACTAATTAAGGTAGCATACTAACTGAGCCACAAACTAGAGTAGATAAGGATAACTATCATCCAACTATTATTCGTGGGTGGTGTACCAACCGCATCTGCAGCTAACAAGTCGGTGACATAAATGCACAACGGTCACCATGGCATATCGCGAGTGGAGCTTGATATCTCAACACTCCCCCTCGAGCTCAATCCCAATTCCTGCACACCAAGCAGGTCTCTGAACTTGCGCAGCTTCTCTGCGCCCAATGCCTTCGTGAATATGTCAGCTACCTAATCCTCTGTGCTAACATAAACTAGATCTGTGCTAACATAAACTAGATCTGTGCTGACATAAACTAGATTAATAAGACCTAGTAAAACCTTCTCCCACACATAGTGATGATGCACCTCAATGTGCTTTGTTCTAGCATGATAGATTGGGTTATTTGCCAAGTGTATACTACTCATGTTGTCATAATAAATGACAACTGGCCCATCTGTAGACTGATGCAAATCATAAACTTGGAGCCTGCATAAACTGACTTACCAATCCAACAGGCATAGCTTAAATCTGGCCTGGTAATAGTCATATAAATCAAACTTTCTACTATGCGTCTGTACATAGTAGGGTCTTCGAGAACCTCACCTGCATCTGCGCTTAGCTTCACATTCTGCTCCAAAGGAACTGAAATAGGCTTACAACCTGTCATCCCATATTTGGATAGCATGTCCAATCCATACTGCCTGTGCAAGAGCTGTATCCCACTTGGTGATCTAATCACCTCAATGCCCAAGAAATAACACCACTCTCCCAAATCCTTCATCTCAAACTTCTGCTTCAATAGCATTTTCACATGAAGGATATCTTCATCACTATCACCTGTGATGATCAAATCATCAACATAAATGACAAGCAGCATAATACCTTTCTCTGTTTTTCTCACATAGAGTGAGAAATCTGCCTTGGAAATCTGAAAGCCAATAGTGACAAGATACTGTCCTATCTTGTTAGACCATGTTCTAGGTGCTTGCTTCAAGCCATACAAGGCTTTCTTCAACCTGCAAACAAACTCAGGATGAATAGCATGAACGTAACCTGGTGGCTGCTCCATAAAGACCTCTTCTTGCAAATCACCATGCAAGAAGGCATTCTTTACATCCATCTGATGTAAAGACCATCCCTTTGATGCAGCCATAGCAATGACTGCTCTTACAGTTGCCATCCTTGCAACCGAACTGAATGTTTCTTCATAATCAATGCCATATGTCTATGCATACCCCTTGACAACTAATTTTGCCTTGTATCTGTTCACAGAACCATCTGTATTGTGCTTGATCTTATAAACCCACTTACAGCCAATTGCATTCTTGTTTTTAGGCAAAGGCACCAATTCCCATGTAGCATTTGCTTCCAAGGCATCCATTTCTTCATCCATGGCTTTCTCCCATTTTTCATTTCCCATGGCTTGCTCAAAAGAAGTGGGTTCTGGTTCCTGTATCACTTTGACCATATAGGCATAGTGAATGGCTGTAAATCCATCATATTTCAGCCTATCCACAGGATACCTAGCTTTGGTAGACCTGCGCAAAACAGGCTCACTTCCAGGTGCTCTCAAAACATCCCGGGTCTTCCTTACTCCAGGTGTAACAATAGAAGGAATACCCAACTCATCATCAATGCTTTGTTCTGAGCCACTAGATTCACCATCCACGTAAGAGTGACCTGCATTCACATCAAACATGGGCTACTCTACCTTCTCTTTTCCTTTTCGTGATACCTGCGTACCACTATCTGCATTGCTCTAAGGAGATTCTCCTGATCTCAATCTGCCTGTCCATGGCGAAGTATGTGAACCACTGCTAGAGGACACTGCAGGTCCACTGATCTACCTTCTCTTTTCCTTTTTGTGATATCTGCGTACCACTATCTGCATTGCTTTGAGAAGATTCTCCTGATCTCAATCTGCCTGTCCATGGCGAAGTATGTGAACCACTGCTAGAGGACACTGCAGGTCCACTGATATTTTGTGATTGCTGCTGTGAATTCTGTGCAGCATTACCATTTTGTGCATCTACATCAATCATCACATTTATTGGTTTATACCAGCTGCTCATCTCATCAAAAACAACATCTCTGCTCACTGTAAACTTACGAGTAGAAGGGTTATAGCATCTATACCCTTTCTGCTGCAGAGAATAACCAACAAAGACGCACTTCTCAGCTTTTGGATCCAACTTGGACCTCAACTCATCTGGCACATGAACATAGGCAATGCAACCAAAAATTTTCAAATGAGAAATATCTGGTTTCCTACCAGTATACATCTCCTCTGGCGTCATGCCATGTATTGCTATAGTGGGAGTCCTGTTCATTATGTAAACTGTTGTAGCAACTGCTTCAGCCCAATAATAATCTGGTAGATCTTTTTCATTTAGCATGGCTCGAGATACCTCTCCAATATGCCTGTTTTTCCTTTCTGCAAGTCCATTTCGCTGTGGGGTATGACTGCATGAATATTGCTGCTTTATGCCATGCTCCTGCAGGAACCTTGCAAACTCATTTGAGAGGTACTCTCCCCCTCCATCTGACCTTAGGCATTTTATTTGCAAGCCTGTTTCTTTTTCAGCCATAGCTTTAAAAGCTTTGAAATGCCCAAACACTTCACTTTTCTTTTTCATAAAATGCACCCAAACTTTTTTGCTGTAGTCATCAATAAAAGTGACAAAATAATGACAGCCTCCAATAGATGCAGCTTTAGTAGTCCACACATCAGAGTGGATTAATTCCAATGGCTTCTTGCTCTCTTGAACATGCCTAGGAAATGGTTTCCTTGCCTGTTTTCCAAATTGACAGGCTTCACGTACCTTATGCATTTCTGCAACCTTGAATTTAGGCAATCCTTCAACAACATTTTGGGCCTGCATTGATTTAAGTGGCTGTACATTAACATGACCAATGCGTTTATGCCAGATATCAATATCTGCAACAACACCAGTCCCATGTGCAAACATTGCTGCACTCAATTCAGGCATGTCTGCATCCAATGTAAACATCCTGCCCTTCTTCTTTCCTTTTGCTATCAAGCGACCATTATTTTTCATATCCTCAACAAAGCATCCATGAGGATTAAATCTGACCTGCAAGCCCTGCTCAACCATTTGACCAACAGAAACTAGGTTCTTAGTGATATTCGGGACATGAAATACATTAGACAGGTATTTCTTTTTCCCATCCTGCATAGACAAAGGAATTTTACCAATCTGCACAATAGGATGTGCAGTATCAGCACTAGTCTCCACGAATCCTGGTTTTTCCATTTTCCTTGCATCGTGCATTCATTCTACATGACCTGTCATGTGGTTTGACACACCTGAGTCAACATACCACACATCATTTCGTTCTTCAGCACTTGTCACAGAATTGGTCATGTGCTGTACCATAAATAGATGCTCATTTCTATCATCACCCTGTCTACTAGAAGATGCATAATTGCCTTGCTGCAATTTTCCATTCATAATGTCATTCTGCTTTTTGTAGCAGTCCTTAGCCATATGACCCATTTTACCACAGTAGTAGCATTCAACATTGTTGTTTGCATTTTGGCCTCTCTGCCATCCACCACGGCCTCTTTGGCTTCCCCTGCCTCTAGAGTTACCACGTCCTCCTCCATAGGACTGGTTTTCTTGAGTTTGCTGCATATTCTGATTTCTACCACGGCCTCCTCTACCTCTACCTCTGCCTCTACCTCTTCCAGCATTTGAGTAGAAGACAGTTTCTTTTGAAGTTCCTCTTGAAGAAGATGCACCCCCATTTCTCTGCTCTTCAGAAATTAGAAGAGCAAACAACTCTTCAAAATCAGGAAATTTTTCACAAACGGCAATGGATGTCTGGAACTGTACATAATCTTTTCCTAGACCATTCAAGGTCACAGAAACTAGATCATCATCTTCCACTGGCGACCCAATGGAAGCAAGTGCCTCTGCAATTTTCTTCACCTTCATGTGGTACTCATTGATGCTCATATTTTCTCTCTGCACATTGTGCAACTCCTGCTTGAGCTAAATTTTCCTGGCTTGCGTATTTGTGCTATATACATTTTTGCCCAAGTATCCCATGCCTCCTTTGGCGTACTTGCATCCTGAATATGCACAATCATAGAATCCGAAATACTGATAGACAGCCAGTACATAACTTTTCTAGCTCTCTCATGCCATCCTTTAAATGCCTGCATTTCCGGTTGATTGGGAACATTAGGAAGAACTGGTTCTTCTTCATTTCGTGTAATGAACTCCTAATAGCCTTTTTCCATAAGGAAATTCGTCATTCTAAACTTCCATGCCTGGAAGTTGTTCTTATCAAGCTTTTCAGTGACAATCTATGAAAGAGAATCAGACGCCATTACAGAACACTGCAAAATATTCTGTCACTGCAAAAAACACAGCTTTTGCCTCACACGGGCCGATCTGCAAAACTGACGAAAGTGGTATTTGACCACACAGTCACTTTCTAATGACGATTTTGCATCAACAGGCAACAAGCATGATTCTACAACTCCCAATATCTCTGCACGCAGGCATACGATGCAATTTCTGCGGCAACTTTTCACCGACCAGCAGAGCAATGGTCACACAGCAAAAACAGGGCCTTTTTCTGAGTGCCTGCGAAGAACTTTCGCCTTCAAAATGGGCCCTGAAATGGCCTCGAATCAGAAAAATAAAGTCACTAAGGGCTTCGCCCAATCCCGCAGCATATACTGCCCTCTCGCCACACCGCGAAGGGCGTCTCAATCTAAAACAGTGCACTCTTGCACTTCCGACTGTGCTACCTGTAGAGATTTGTAGAGATTTTAATCTTGCAAGGGACAATGTTACATCTAGTTTGCAAAGACTTTGATCATACATACAATAGTGTTACATCCATTTGGAGTTGTGTTGTGTGACCAAAATTTAGGGAGGATATTGCATCATTTGAAATGCCTCATGCGGTAAGGGTTTGGTAATGTGATAGTTGTGGGCACAAAAAATGAAAGATGACAAAAATGTAAGGATTTGCTCCCAAACCACTGTCATTTTTTGTCCCTTACATATATTTCACAATTGCAAGAACAATATGCTTCGTGTAACCCACTTTTAAGATGTCACATGGAATTGATTGAATCCTCGAGAGAGGCCATTTGGACATGTTGAATGTACCATGTATAATAAAAAGAAGGTTTGAAATGTTCAAATAAGCATTGTTGGATTATAATCTCTCGCTTCGATTCAAGAAAAGGCTCAACTTACACATTGTACTATCTAAAGGCTAAAGTTTTTCAATGCAAATGATCAAATTACAAACTCAAAACGATTAGTGTGCACTTTTAAAAACATCAATACATTTTTTACCACTATTTACTAATGCATTGATTACCATTACTATCTACTAACAAAACGATGCCATGCACCTTATCATTAGACGTGTAAATAGTTTTTTGGAACTTGCCTCTTGTCTAAACATATGCTATTTGAACAAGAATATTGGCTTGGTTTGGATTCCAATGCATTGATTGTATCTTATTTTGCTCCTTGAATAATCAATTTTTCACAAAATCTACCACAAACACAACATCTTCAAGAAACCCTTGTACACTCAAATTCTTGAGCTTGCCATATGTATATGTTGTGCTTAGTCAATTTCTAAAGGTGATCATAAAACATATGTAACAAAGCATGGCAACTCATTTGCTTGATTGTTTTTGTAAGTACTTTAAGATGCACTCGTCGTTTTAGTAGCAATGTCCTGTCTTCGAAAGAGCTCGTGTTGATGTATATAAATTCCCTTGTGGCACTTGTGAGGGGGAGCGAAAGGCATAGGTACACAGCAGCAATGGAGAAAACTAGAGATGGAAATAAACCGTACGCTTGATTTCACTTTGGAAATATTAATGCGTAACGTCAAACTATATTTACGCTATTTGAATCTCCAAATTCTTAAATGGACGCTGGTAGCTATGCAGGAAACCCACCGTTGTGTACAGGGAGCACATCTTGCTCTCCTGCAAATCATCACATCGGACTTATAATTGGGTTAGTAATAGCTAGCGCGTTGTGGAAGAGAAATCAGAGGGAGACGACATCTAAGAATTGAGAGATACACCGAAGCAAAGCGAAGGAACCGTGAACAGCACCAAATGTCCATAGACCCCCACGGGTGAGGTCTCCCTGTGCTTACGGGCCCCACAGTAGAAGCAAGGAATGAGCTACAATGCCCAAGTCTTATTTGCTCATTGATGTAAGCAAATTCCCGCTTTCAGACCAGTAGACAACTATCTCGATGCCCTACAAACACTAGCATTGTTGTAAGCTCCACATAAATATTGGGGGGAACGGAATGGATGTGTCGAGTTCAGTTGGGGAGAGGCCATGCGGGAAAGGAAGGGAAAGGCTGTTGTCCAGGGAGAACCAAGAGCGGAGACGGCGGGTGTATTGACAGGAGGACGAGGAAGCTATAGAAGCAGAGACCAATTCTTTTACCTCGATGATCCGACTGTGCTTTCCCTCTTGCAAAGGTTGCCGAATTCCACCATATTCATCATTCCTTCACAGAGCCATCACAAACGTAAGTTCTTGAAAAAGAAGAGAGAATTTTGAATGGAATTTTGAAAGGAAACTGGAAAAACATCGGACCTCTTTCGAATTCCCCACTACTAGTGTCCATCGAGTCTCGAGATATTTCAGAATCATCTTGGTAAACATCGTTCTCTGGTTGCGACATACTTGGTGAGATCTCTTCACAAAACGTTCAAGACAGGACGAAAGATACGCAAGAAGAAGACACGAAAAAATGGAGGCAACAACAGGTATCCAATGAGACTTATATAGAAGAAACAAATGCTTCTCGTTTGGGATATGATCTTCCGTGCCCATGCTTTTCTTAGTTTTTTTGGTATACTGCTCCATACCTTTCCTTTCTGGAAATTCCTGGAAATTCGCACGTGAAGCGATAAATCTCAACGTGTTTATGATTTTGCAAGGATTATTGAGAATTCCTCTTCCTTCTCAGCCCCAGTCCCAGGTGCAGCCCCATCCCCCCCCGCCTCTCTAACAACACCTCCGGTTTGAAGCGTTGCACCAAACTAGCAAAACTTCCGACGATGTTGGATAGCAAACCAAAATGTTTGATAAAAGCTAAACGCTGCCATACAGTCCTTGAAAGTTAAACAACAAGACCTGAGTCAAACATGCAACAACAAATGACCATTCACATGTCTCCATATGTCCACATCCTCCTTATTCCACATAGGAATTCTAAAAGGATTCCTCTTGACTCCACACTCCTCTACATGCCTTCCACACCCTTGGCATGTGGCCTCTCTTATATTATTGGAATGTCAGCCAATGCATCTTTCTTTGCACCAAACTTCCAAATCTCTTTAAAGAAACAAACGATGAATTAGAAACCATTGACTGGAATTGAAAACGAAGGAATCAGAAACCATTGAATAGAATTGAGGAGTGAATGCATGACGACCATCACCCTCACCCAACGTGTTGTTGCTCCCCATGTCCATGCTCTGATCAAAGACCTCTCGATCGACAGATTGCTAAGGAAACTCTTGCGAAGCAGTCATGGGTGCATTGATCGTCGAAAGTGATCCGAACATAGGGGAGACACGAAATTGCATGCATGGAACCTCTATTGCCAAGCACTTCTTATAGTCAAGTAAACAATTGACGCATCCCACAATCAAAGAGCAGCTGCATATAGCAGTTGACGAATCCATAGGCACCCATCTTCAACCAGAAGGAGGCACACCACCATCCACCCAAATAAGGTGAAGAAGAAGGAACCGCAAAATGACACCTGCATGAGCAAAACGAAAGGAGACCATAAAGAACCGAGATACCGCCATCCATATAACGAAACCCATCGATGGAAGAAGACATGAAGATCGACGATCACCATCCCCACACAGTGAAGGGTTGCCATTGCATGGGACCAGCTAGAGTTCCAGAAACAACTGTTACACACAGGCTAATAGCATGCACAAACGTGGCCCATCGAAACCATCGAAGACAACCGACAAAAGGTGGGTTGACACGTGTTGTGGATGAGCCATGCGCCAATGGCAAATGATATAATTCAGAGAGAATGCATTTTAAAATTTACGGCAGGCAGCCTAGGGAGATGTTTGGGTTTTCTCACACCCCCTTGAGCCACTTGTCATGAATCTAAGCCCTTGATTTCGTTTGATATAAAAGCTGAGCTTTTGACTAAAGCACTACAAGCATATAGGCGCTTTTCACAATAAAAAGACTATATAAATGTTTCAAACCTATTCGATTTGAAGAGATGGTCTGCTTTATTTGCAAGTTTGGGCTTGTTAGCATGTGAAGCTTTGGAGAGCCTCGCGATGACCTTATGCTCTACTCTTACAAGCTCGACTTACTACAATGATCAAACCCCCATTTTCCCAAGGTTGGAGAGGCACATAACACTGGCTAAGTGGAGAGTGAGAATGTTACATGCTCCACTTCGAACTTCCTCTAATGATATTTGTCTTTTTGTGCTGTCCAGAGTCTCCTGAACGATATGAGAATGTTGGAATCATCCCGCTCAAGGACACACGCAGATCCTCTCAAGGTCATATTGGCAAGTTTTTCGGATATTGTCTCTCGGCGTTTGACTACGATTACAAGACTATTGACATTCATGTAATATGCCAATTTCTTATCCATTCGCGAGACTCATTCTCGGCGCTAATATTCTCGGCATTATCTCGGCACCCAGGAAAGGGTCCATTCCCTCGGATTATAACTCTTTGGGAAAGGAAGCGTGCCGTCTCCCCGCCCACACTCTGTGGTTATAATAATTATATATTATATATTATAATATAAATATCTTCAATTACTGGTCCATTCAAAATTTCTTGTTTTTAATCTGAATTCTTACAACATTCCTCTCGTTTAATGCATGTTATCTATGCGAGGGAGCAAGGAAATCCAAGATGGATGCAAGATTGAAGGATGACTACACCTTTATTCATATGGTTTTAGTCCATCTAATAATATTGTAAAAAATGCAATGAGGATCAGCTATTGTATCGCCTTATTCATGTATTTGTTGGACTTCAGCTTCCAAAATATGGACATCATAAAATCAATAATAAATCACCACCCCTGACATTTGCAGGGAGGATCGGGTCCTAACGGTCCCTGCTGCGTCGCTTCTCATGTCCACAATTTAACTCATTCTCTTTTTTCCTGAAAGAATTGATAAATAGAAGGATTCAGCTTCAATTTTGAGGTAGTAGTTACTTGCTCCACGATGGGAAGACCGCTTATCGCAAACCTAGGCAAGCCAAAAAACCCATTCAAGAGGGGGATTGGTTGACAAATATTTAGCAATATTATTACAACGGTCTTTAGTGGGATAACCTATTGCTGATAGGTGCAAATGAGCTTGTGTTTGAGCAAGTACTTGTGGAGAATATGTAATGTGGAATCCGAACAGTGAACCTTTTCTTGTTCAAGTGAGACAGAGCAAAAATTCAGAAGAAAGACGCAGGGTCTGCAAAGCTCTGAAAGAGCAACACCACAGCACATGTCCTGAATTCACCTTTTAGGCATAGCTCTCCTCCTCGCTAGATCATCATGGCTGGCCCGAATTACAGAATGCAGGATGGTTACACCAGCTTACCAGCTAGTAACCTCCCTGGATCGGTCCCCGTAAGCTACTTCTCTGGACCCTCCTTTCGTTGAGGTGTACGTTTCTGTACCAAGATCATATGTTTTCTTTGAGGTTTCTCATACAGCGCGCTGTGCGCCTCTTGTTGTGTAATTGCGAGGGTTGCAGCATTTTGCTGTCCCCACCCACAGCGTTATTAATATTTTACGTTGGACTCTCTCCAGGCTGCGGCCGGTGCGGATCACATGGTTCTGCCGTTTCAAGGTTCAGGACCATCTCACTTTGATGTGTCAGTATTTGATTGTCTGCGCTGTTTGTCAGTTACGATGCGTCTTTCCAACTGCACAAATGCATGTGTAGGAAAAATAGACATCACGTCAGATCAATACTGAATCGGCACTTTTCCTTAGTCCAAGCTGTGACCACACTGCATAGTTCTGTCATTTACGGTGTACGTGGCCTGTCAGCTACAACCTTGTCGAGCATTTTGCTGAAACTTGAAAGCCTTTGGGTGTCTTTTGACGGTCATCCTTTTTGGAGCAAGATTACTAACACTTAGTAACCTTAATCGCCAACATCTGAAGGGGGTGCCCCTTGCCGAGAAGGAAGGAGATTCTGTTAGTTATGTGCCCTTGAGCTTGATATGGCTGCAGATGTCAAGAACTTTTGCAAGGTCGTTACTAGAGGGATTGAGGAAGATGGTTTTGATAAGATTAGTGCCTCACTAAAGATGTTTTGCCACATCAGCTATAGTACTTTGTCTAAGTTGCATAAGTTAGGAGTAGTGAATGAGCTGTCATAGGTTGTAGGCATTTTTTTTTTTCAAGAAAATTACTTCATTAAGTATGAATGAAAACTGCGAGAGCAAGCTCAAATGCGGGAGTACATCATGCAATGCATGAGGAAAAAACAGCTCAAAGTGAGCTAATAAAGAACCAAGGCGGAGGCTAAAAGTGCCATCTCAACCCTGAAGGAAACTCTGAGAAGAAAGGAGATCCCCTCCAAACTCTGAAAAAAGTAACTGTCCTGGCAGTGGTTGCTTTGGAGGATCCCTGCATGCTCACTCAAATGGCCATCAGAGTGTGTACTGTGTCAGTCCAAATATTGGCCATAGTCTAGGAAGGGTGAACTTGGATACCCTCCATCGCCTCTGTACACCTAGCTCTCCAAATATGCCAAGTTGCAATGCTAGCCAGAATCTCCCAAGAGGTGTCTACTAAGGCATGAGCAGCTCTGAAAGGAGTGAGGGGAACATCCTGGAGGGAACAAGACTCCACTGAATGTTGCCGTACAATGAAAGATGGATCTGGATCATGTATCTCGAAAAACACTTGTGGGCCAATAAGAGATAACCAAGCCACTGAACCCTAGGTCATATAGAAAGGTGCTATATGAAAGATGTTGAAAATCCTAGCAACACCTTTCCAGATCGTCCTCGCGTGTCTGCACTCCCAAAGGCAATGCTGTATTGACTCAACTGCCAAGTGACAACGAGAACAAGTAGGGTCAGCCCCAAACTTGGATCTCCATAGGTTCACTGCAATCCCTCCATGAATAGAAAGCCAAAAGAAAAGAGCGATCTTTCTATTCCTGAGGGATTTCCAGAGCCTATGCCAAAATTCTTCTGCATAGCTGCAGAAATTTGAAACTATCCCAATGTGGCGCTCTGGAGGGCCTCCAACCTCTACTGCTGAGCTGAAACCTCCGGGCATTTCTAACTGTATAGCGAAAGAAGGAAAAGCTCTTCTCTCGGTGCCCCTCATCAATCCATTCCCGGGTCCCACTGCAAGAACCTAATAGGGGAACCACCATATAGCCAGAGTCTCTAAGACTCTAGCACAAGGGGAATAGGATCAGGGTCAAGATACCACTGTGAATCCCTGCCCCACTCCATGAATCCTACAATCTTGACAGGCTGAAATGCAACCTCCAAAAGAATATCATCAGAAGATTTGATAAGTTTGCCTCACGACTGAACATCAAAGACAAGGGTATCCTCATGTGCATTCTGCAATGCAATGACCTGTAACGGAATGCCCGTCCCTGAGAACGCTTCCCACCAAGTAGACTCTATAAGCGGCACGTCATTTGTGTCAATCCACTCTGGCGGAATGGCTGCCTATATTTGCTGTATCCTGAGCGCACTCCCTCTGAGGCAGCCAACTGCTAAAAGTCTCTGATTCTCTGGAAGTCTTATAAAGGCCTGCCAAGCGCCTACAGTAGAGGTAGGTCCCCTCTCCCATCTAGACCACTGCATATAATGTGACACTCCAAGTGGCCTGCTATGATGATTCAAAATCGAGTCATTCCACATGACTGGCTGCCTTTGAATCTGTTGTAGGCATTTTAGATGTGTGCTAGTCGAGATATCATCGGGACGCATTTCCATAGAAAGCCACTTTTTGGGCTTCAGCTTCACTTTGCGGGAAGATATCTATGAAGCCAATCTTAGGTTGAGTGTATATTATCGACGATTATAGCATAATTGCATGGACGTTTTTTTTGTCTAAGAAGTTCACAAGCCTTCGACAAGCTCAAGGAATAGTGGGTGAAGGTCAAGAATGAAGACATAAGACTCTTAGAACAAGAATTCATGTCAGAGGCTTTGAATGCTTGGTAGTTGTTAGTCATCTCCTGTATGTATATTGGAGAGTGAATGCTGCTATGTGGGTGTGTCCACCATAGAGAGGTGTAGTGAGTTAGTCCTTTCTCATTCTATTTTCTGCAGGTTAGGTTCGAGTCTAGCCAAGGCACTTTGCCAGGGCTATAGGTAGGGTTAGCAGGCTTGTTTAGGACTTGAGGCCACAATATGGGCGAGTAACTAGGCGAGTTAGTGGTCAGCTAGAGGCCAACTTGAGACTTTGACCAAGTTGGGTCAACCCGACCAAATCTGGGTCGGTTTAGTCAGATGGTTGGGTTAGGTTCGGCCGGCTAACAATCGGCTGGTGGGTCAGTTTCTGCCAAGGCTCCCCCTATAAATAGGGAACTCCTTGCCACTCGTGTAGAATCCAATGGAAGTTTTCTCAGCAAGTTTATGCAGAGTTTTCCATGACATCTCCCGTGCATTTCCATTTGTTTTACGTTGCAGCAAGGAGGTTTGGATAATCTGTGAAAAAATCCTCTTCCATCCATGGTGCCTCGTGGGAGCCCTTGTGCTTGAACTTGATTGCATACAAGTGTTGTCGATTGCCTGTCCCTCTTTTAACCAACGAAGTAAGATCTGCTCAGGTTCAACGATCTCGACCTCATCAAGAATTTCAGGCTGCTCCACATCTGGTACTGTTGTAAGTGCCGGACCCACATACGGTTTGAGCCATGATACGTGAAAAACTGCATGCATGGTCCATGTTGAAGGTAGCTGCAACTTCATGGCCACATCATTTACTACTTTGACTATTAAAAAGGGGCCAAAGCTTCGATGAGAGAGCTTCGGGCACTTCCTCCCAATCTGCTTAAGACATTTCTTCATGATCGGAAGATAGACCCACTACCCTTCCTTGTAACTCACGTCACGCTTGTGCTTGTTGGCCTGTGTTTGGTAGGTCTCTTGGGCTTTGGCAATGCGGTCATTTACTGACTCCATGATCACACATCAGCATAAAGCTGATTCTGGACAGCCCTCTCATAAGGCTAAAGGTGATGCAGAGAAGCCAAAGAGGAAGGTTATTTGTCACTACTGCAAGAAGCTGGGTCCCTACATTGGAGAATGCAAGAAAAGAATAGCAAAGGAGAAGAAAAAGGATTTGGGTATGGCTGTCTCAGATGCATCAGCTCATACACATGATGGAGGGGATGTTACAACCAACTTTGTGGAAGAGGATTATGCCTTTTTGTCTTGCATTTCAGATTTTCCAGTGGCTGGTCCAGATACTACAGCGACTCTTGAGGATTGTTATGTGCATGGTGTACCTAGGGTTGGATAGCAGGTTAACGTGGGTTACGGGATAGCATAGGGCTGGATGGCTATTTTTAGCCGAGATTGCCACCCTGACTCAATCTGGGATCATCTAAGTTGAAGAGGGATTGGCTACTTGATTCACTCATATTGTCCACCGAGTTTTTTATTTGCAGTATACTTTGGTGGTATGGGACGCTAAGGTGTACCATTGACTGGATATAGCCAACTGAATTTTTACTGATTATCCTCATGTAGGGGCATTTCGAGGATAGATCAAGGGTACCATATCTTTGGTCAGGATTTTGCCCATTGATACTTCCATGAAGATTCTTCCATCATGAGTTATGAACGGACACCTAATTGTTCTGCGATGGAAAGTCTGTCATGTATTTCAACCCAAGAATTTGAATTACAAGGGTATTCTGTTGAGGGATTTTCTGAATACTAAGTAATTCAAGAATTAGGGTTGATAGAAATTGCAACCCAAAAATTGACCATCGAGGGGCTCAATTGATGGCGTTGTTCGAACAATGATTCCTTGATCTCAACCTAAGATTTTGAGTTCAAGGATACTCAATGGATAAGGTTGATAGAATCATTGACCTTCAGGTACAGATTTTACCATGCTTGTGTACAGATATGTCAACGGAACTAACTCTGTGGATTCAGGTGTTACTGGATTTCTCGAGGAGAATACTTGACGATACGTAACCTTGTTTAGATTGAGAGATTTACTTTCCTTGGGTTAGTTATCAAAGATCGTGGCTTTGGCCTTAGATTCTCTTTGATTTGAATCTCATGGAAAGTATAGCACACTCAAATTGATCGTCAGAGTATAGTTATTGGCATTGACTCATCTTCATAGAGAGTTTTCGGGCTTTCTAGTGAACTCAGGAGTGAGTTCTTAGAGGAAGGGGAGTATGTCATGTGCATGGTGTACCTAGGGTTGGATAGCAGGTTAACGTGGGTTACGGGATAGCATAGGACTGGATGGCTATTTTTAGCCAAGATTGCTATATATAGAGATTGATTCATATATAGTGCTCGCTTTATATGGAGGGAGCTATTCATAGCATTGTGCTATCTATAGCGGGTTTCCTTCTATATAGAGGGAGGGCCAGTGCTATTGTGTAGTTCAGTTGAGCGCTCCTCAACTGATGGATGGGGCTTGGACCCAAGCCAAGACTCTGGCCATCTACATGGCGGATCATAGGTGGTGTATCGAACGTCCTCTAGACGGGCTTAGGTGGTATGGGACGCCTGGGTTAGATACGGGCCTATGGATGAGTCGAGCTGTAGCCCACGTGCTCAGGGGTGGTCGGGAGGATCGAGGCGCCTGCGCTATGATTCTAGTTGGATTGAGGACGAGATTCTAGGTCAGTGATAGGGTTTGATCTTGCGGGGTCGTGTCAAGGATGACTCGTATGCTTTCTTGACTTGCAGCTATGAACCTTCAAAGGATGCATGCTCTTTCAGTGTCAATGAGACACTATTTTGATTCCAAGCACATCACTTCAAGGAAGAGTCTTTTTGCATCTCTGCATGCACCACTTGCTAAAAAGAAGGTGACGTGTGCAAACAATTCTTTTTATTCAGTATGTGGAGGGGTGATATCATACTTACCTCCACGGATGGCACAGATATCAGGATTTCTGATGTTCTTTATGTGCCAGGCATAAAGAAGAAATTACTTTCAGTGTCCTCTCTCAATGGAGGAGGATTTCAGGTCATATTTGATGATGCTAAGTGTGCAGTCCGAGACAAAGAGAATGATTATGCTTTGTTGTTGTCTAGCACTTTGTATCGGGGTCTTTTGAAGCTTGATATTTATGAGAAAAGATCCGATCTAGCACTTGCAGTGAGCACTCCCACTGCTGCCATGCAGAATGCGGAGTTATGGCATGCCAGATATGGGCACATGAGGTATGGCAGCTTGATGACACTTCAGAAGTATGCTATGCCTCCTTTGGACTCATCTCGTCCTCATGCGTGTGAGGGATGCATCCTTGGTAAGATGCATAGATTTCCTTTTAAAAAGGATGGTGCAGTACGAGCTACTCGCAAATTACAGCTCATACATAGTGATGTTTGCGGTCCCATGAGGACACCTGCTTTTGGTGGTTATTTGTATTATATGACATTTATATCTAGAAGACTACAAAAATTATACTTGGGTCTATGGCTTAAAGAAAAAATCATATGTGTTTATGCATTTCAAACACTTTGTGGCCATGGTTGAAAATGAGACAGGACTCAAGGTGCAGACACTTCGCATTGACAGAGGGGGGGAGTATATGTCTCATGAATTTGAGACATTTTTGAAGGAGAAAGGCATCACAAATCAGCTTACAGTGAGGCTTACATCCCAGCAAAATGGCAAAGCTGAGCGAAAAAATCGCACTCTAATGGAGATGGATAGATGCATGCTCACTAGTAAGAATTTGCCTTATAGATTTTATTGGGCTCCCACAAAAGCTTTAAAGACAATCACTCCCTATGAGGCTTGGCATGGGAGAAAGCCTTCAGTGGATCACTTTTGTTTGTTTGGATGCATTGCATATGCCCACGTGCCTGTGGAGTTTTGACATAAGTTGTTAGATAAGGCACTAAAGTGTATCTTTGTTGGGTATAGTGCACAAAGCAAAGGCTATCGTCCCTACAATCCTGCCACTCAAGATTTTTGTGAGTAGAGATGTTATTTTTTTAGAAAGTTCAGCTCATACACATGCTGAATTTACTATTCCTGCTTCTTCAGATGATGTTTTTGAGGGGATGCTTCCTATAGATTTTGGCTCCCCAGCTAAGACTCATGCTGAAAATCAGAATTTACAGCGGCCTCCTCTTGGTCCACATGCCTTGATTCAGCCACATGCTGATTTCGTTCCTCCACAGACAGTGGATGATGTTGTCAGGCAAGAAATTCAAGAGATACATGCAGCCAAAACAGTTCCAAATTGGTTGCTACATTCTCTCAGGGAGAGTAGACTTGAGGCACCTTTGCCTGGCAAGACTCGTAGTGCAATAAGGTACGCAGGGGGGGCTGTTTCTGTTGAGACAGCTTATGCAGGTACTCTTCTTGATGAAGAAGAACTTAACTCTTTTGAAGAAGCCAAGGATAATGTGCATTGGATGAATGCCATGCACAATGAATTGTAGTCCATTGAGAAAATCAGACTTGGGATGTTGTGGATTTGCCACTAGGGAAACATGCCATTGGTACCAAATGGGTTTTCAAAGTGAAAAGAAAGCCAGATGGGTCCATTGAAAGGTACAAGGCACGGCTGGTTGCCAAAGTCTATGCTCAGGAGACTTTTGCTCCTACATCTTGAATGACCACCATCGGGTCAGTTATTGCCATGGCTGCAAATTTTGTTTGGAATGTCCATTAGTTGGATATTAAAACAACTTTCCTTAATGGGGACTTGAGGAAGAGGTTTATGTCAAACAACCTCTTGGTTTTTAACTTTTGGGCAATGCACTTTAAGTTTGCAAGTTGACTAAAGCTTTATATGGGCTGAAACAAGCCCCACGTGCATGGTGTGCCAAGATTGATGCCTTCCTGGCAAGTAAGGGGTTACACAAAAGTCCCACGAAAAGCACTCTCTACATCAAGAAGGATGGGGGGGATATTTTGGTCTCATCATTCTTTATGTAGATGACATGCTGCTCACAAGGTCAAATGAGGAAATAATTGCAGATTTCAAGGCTGAATTTGACATGACAGATTTGGGCATGTTAAATTTCTATTTGGGGATCCAGTTCATACAAGACAAGCATGGCATTGTTATGTCTCAATCCAAGTATGTGCAAAAGCTCTTTGATAGGTTCAAGATGCAAGATTGAAAGTCTATAGCCACTCCCATGGACCCAGGGCTGAAGCTTACTATGTGTGATGCAAGTGAATCAGTGGATGCCACACTTTATAGCCAGGCTATTGGATGCCTCATTTATTTGTGCAATACACGGCCCGATATTTAGTATGCAGTATCTCAGGTGAGTAGGTATATGCACAACCCAAAGACAACACATTGGTAGGCTGTAAAATGCATCTTCCGTTATTTGCAAGGCACAAAGTCTTATGGCTTGATGTTTCCGAGGGGGGGTGACTTGCAGATGCATGCTTACAGTGACTCATCAGATTGGGCTGGAGACTATGACACCAGGCAGTCCACTAGTGGTAATTGTTTCTTTTTGGGCAAAGCTTGCATTTCTTGCCTTAGCAAGAAACAATCTACTGTGGTTACTTTCTCATGTGAAGCTGAGTACAAGAAGCTTTCACAGCGATAGTTGAATGTGTTTGCTTGCATCGTTTGTTTGCTGATCTTCATCTCTTATTGGAGGGTCGTTCTCCAATTCTTGCTGATAGTCAGAGTGCTGTAGCAGTGGCAAAGAATCTTGCGTTTCATGCTCGCATGAAGCACATTGAGGTTCATTATCATTATGTCAGAAAGAATTTGCACGCAGGGGAGATCGGTATGATCTATGTGTCAACACATGACAATGTTGCATACATCTTCACCAAAGCACTTCCATGTGAGAGGTTTGAGGCATTTCGCAGTGCCCAGAACTTATCTCCTTTTGGTGATTGATCACTTTCTTGTACATCACATTGGCACTGCGGGGGGGTGTTAAAATTATTGGCATATTCTAGGCAGTGGCCAATGTAATCCATAAGTGAGTTAGGGCACTTTTCCCTCACTAGGAGGTTTTTCCCCCTAACCACAGATAGTGGGTTAGTATGGTTTTGTCACTTGGACAAAACCATCTCCTCACTTGTACTCACCTTATCTCTTCTACTCAAGTTCTATGTTTTGCTCTTGCTCACTCTTGCTTCGTGGTCCCACACTCTCACACCAGGCCCTCCATATGAACTGACTAGCAACCCCAAAAATAGCCGACCAGTCTCCCTACTGGTGGACTTCTGCTGACCCCCAAAAACCGACTTGGGGCCCTCATAAACAGGCCAATAGGCCCTCAGTTCCACGCAGGGGCCCAGCCCTCCTGGTCTGCCATAATTTGACCTGGTTGGCTGGCTCCAACCAGCCCAACCAGTCTGCTCCTTGGCTGATCCCTTCCTAGTTTGCCCACCATCTTTGCCAGGCCTGTTTGCAGGCCATAGACGTGCCTATATATCTTTGCAGGCCATAGACGTGCCTAGATACCTGTCCATCCCAGGCGCATCTGACCCGGGTTCATCCTGCCATGTGTCGCCATCATACAGCGACTCCTTGCCTCTGTCTGGAGCTCCAAATCGCCACTGATCTGCTGCAGCATCTCCGCCTCCGTTCAAGGCTATTCCAGCCCTTTGACCCGAACCTGAGGCACCCTCCTTCTCGAAAGGGCACTGTCCTCCAGCCGTGGAAGTCGACTCCCAAGAGCTTCTGAATTAGGGTCGTCCTTCAGCAAGGTCTGTGCCTTCAGGCTCCGACACCTGTGAGCCTCCGACTTGGGCTCTGATACCATGTTAGAAATCGACCAACAGAGGGTACGCACAACGAAGACTAATAGAATAGCCCAGGAGCTCACACAGTGTGGTGTGGGGTGTGGAATCACAAACTTCTTAAACTTATGTGCATAGCATAGGTGTGTAGACTCATCAATAGACAATGAACCAGCCAGATATAGAAGACACCAAAATAATATATTTTCGTCCAAAGCTCTGCCGGCTATCTCTAGACTCGAGCCCGGGTGCTCCACCTCGAGCGTAGGTAGACTTTCCGTCCAAAGATCCAATCACCTTGCTGCCCTAGAAGACAGCCAAGGTCCAGCCCTAGATGAACTCTGTCTGCAGCAGCTCCTAGTCTCCTCTGCCTCCTGGATGTAGGCCTGAGGGTGTGACTCACTGCTCCTGCTGCTCCTCTGACGGCTGAGCTGTTGGATCATGAATGAGGCCTCAAGGACCTGCTTTTATAGGGCACCAGGCCCTCCATATGAACCGACTAGCAGCCCCAAAAATGGCTGACCAGTCTCCCTACTGGCCGACTTCTGCTGACCCCCAAAAACCAGACTTGGGGTCCTCATAAGCAGGCTAACAGGCCCTCAGTCCCACGCAGGGGCCCAGCCCTCCTGGTCTGCTATAACTTGACCTGGTTGGCTGGCTCCAACCAGCCCAACCAGTCTTCTCCTTGGCCTATCCCTTCCTAGGCCCCACCATCTTTGCCAGGCCTGTTTGAGCTTCCTGCCATGTGTTGCCATCATACAGCCACTCCTCGCCTCTGTCTGGAGCTCCAAATTGCCACTGATCTGCTGCAGCATCTCCGCCTCCGTTCAACTGTTCTGTAGAAACAGCTCCAAAGCTTCGTACTGTTGGAAGCCCCTTCATGGCAGATCCGTGTAGATCTAGGCTTCCAAAGCCCCTCTAACCTTCTAGGTATGTTATGAGGTGTGCTACCCACGTGACAGCCCATGTGCTGCCCATGTGGCAGCCCCTCCTCTCCTTTTCTTTTGGGCACATGCCCTAGGTCTCCTTCCCCCATGCTCTCCTCATATGGGGTCTTACAGATGGGGAGGTGACCTTTTCAACACCCCTTATCATTGACACATTTCGGCCCAATGCCAACACGTCGAGGACGATGCTCTAGTGACTCCCGGATTGTAGACCTTTGGAACACTTCGATGTCAAAATCTTTTCCTGGCTTTTCATTCAGTGGCTCCTGCTCCACCAGGTGTGGTTCCGCTTCCGCACACCATCCTTGTACATAGGTCCATCTTTGGTAGCACTTCCTGGCACCACCACCTTCAGTCACGTTCCCGCCTTCAAACTCGATCAATCCAGCCGTCACGATCTTCCAGTTGTTCCTCTCATAATGAGTGAACAACCTGGAGTCTTCCAGGCACCATGCTTTGAGGGTCTGTCTCAACCCGTCCTTCCTTTGGCAAAGTCCGCAACAAATGAATATCTCCAGATAACCTGGACCATGAACTCTCAAGCAAGTACTCTTTTGGCTTTAGTACACCTTGTCCATCACCTTCCAGCACTCTGTATCTGAGATTTGAAGAAGCATCCATACTTCCCTTCTACCTTCGAAGAAGACCAATTTTTTCCAATCTCGCATAACCTGAGATAAATGAAGAGCAGAGTCTCTCCACAGCATGCTATAAAGGCTCAAATGAAGAACATCAAGTACATACCAGATCGTCGTATTGTGTGCTTGCTCTGAAAGCAAACCATGCACCTCATCGAGGCACATACCAATAGCTTGTGTAATCGTGTACTGTCCCCTTCTGAAGTATAGCATCCATTTGAACATGAAGCCCCAGGGTACTCCATGGTGTCTACCCTCATGTCAGTATCAACAGCCACACATCTGGAAGATACCAAGCACTCCATGTTGTCCTTCACCTTCACAAAGGCATATGACTCCTCGTCGACCCACATCTCAATGTCAGACATTATCACTGTGGTTTCTAGGTCGGCATATCTGACCTCAGTAACACACGGAGATGTCACCAAGAACAGCTCTTCGATTACCACATTTGCTTTGGCTTTTGTATCACCCTATGAATCTGAGTCGGACTCCTTCCTTTTGTTTTTCTGATCCACCTTGTTCTTTTTGCAATCCTTCGCAAAATGACCTGGCGTATCACAATAGAAGCACTTCTTCTTTTGCTTCCTCTTGGAAGTGTCCTCGTCATCAGAGTTGTCTTTCTTGGACTTGCCACCGTTAGGCTTGCCCTTTCCTTTGCGAGCGTAATCCTTCGTCAGCAATGCCTTGTCGTCTTTTTCGTTATTGTAGAGCTTCTCCTTAGCTTCTTCCTGTAGCAGTAATGGACCCAACTCCTCAAAAGTCAGAGGTTTGGTCCTCTGTTCTGCTGTCATAGTTGTTACAAAGCTTTTGAAACTCCGAGGTAGCCTCCTCTACCATCAAGGCCAAATGGCGCGAGTCCACCTTCTGACCAACTGATGCCAGTGGATCTCTCACCACCTTGACCTCCATCAATTGGTCATGTACCGAATCTCCCTCATCCATATCAAGGTTGTAGAGCTGATGCTGAAGAAGAAGCAAGATCCGGGATGTGTTGTCTGTCTCGTACAGATCCTTCAAAATGACCCATGCCTCTACTGATGTCTCGGCCATCTGGATGTGAGGAAGCACAGAGTTTGCCGTAGTCCCTATGATCAATGCCAGGGCATGGGCATCTCTGTCTTCCGAAGCTTCGAGCTCCTCTCCATCTATTGCCATGAGTATCTTGCCCTGTCTGTCCACCATATCCTCTAGCTTCTCCTCTACTCCCGTTGTCAATTTCCATAGCTTCCGAGCCACTAAATGACTCCGGATCTTCACCTTCTAGATCTGGTAATTTGACCCATCTAGTTTCCGAGACTCTCCAAAGTTAGGGATGGTGAAAGATAGAAATCTGGGGAAGGAGGAAGGGAGAGCAGGGGCTGAAGAGGCTGAAGAGATAGACATCTGTGCTGCTAAACCACACAGCAAAATCAAACAAACTCAACCTTCCGTAGACTAGAACTCCTTACACACCTGACTGAACCTATGGCACCCTCCTCCTCGCAAGGGCACTGCCCTCCAGTGGTGGAAGTCGATTCCCAAGAGCTTTTGAATTAGGGTCATCCTTCAGCAAGGTCCTTGCCTTCAAGCTCCGACACCTACTTGGGCTCTGATACCATGTTAGAAACCGACCAACAGAGGGTACGCACAACGGAAGACTAATAGAATAGCCCAGGAGCTCACACAGTGTGGTGTGGGGTGTGGAATCACAAACTTCTTAAACTTATGTGCATAGCATAGGTGTGCAGACTCATCAATAGACAATGAACCATCCAGATATAGAAGACATAAAAATAATATATTTCCGTCCAAAGCTATGGACACAATATAAAAGAAATAGATCTAGAGTCCCACCAATGGTGTGGTCCTCTGATCTTACCACAAGGTCCTTCTCCTATTTGCCGGCTATCTCTAGACTCGAGCCCGGGTGCTCCACCTCGAGCGTAGGTAGACTTTCCGTCCAGAGATCCAATCACCTTGCTGCCCTAGAAGATAGCCAAGGTTCAGCCCTAGATGAACTCTTTCTGCAGCAACTCCTAGTCTCCTCTGCCTCTTGGATGTAGGCTTGAGGGTGAGACTAGCTGCTCCTGGTGCTCCTCTGATGGCTGAGCTGTTGGATAATGAATGAGGTCTCAAGGACCTGCGTTTATAGGGCACTAGGCCCTCTATATGTGAAGGAAAGGGAGTGAGTGAGAGCAAGAGAGATTGAGAGAGCAGGAAGCTTGGAAGCTGAAGACGTAGTTGCAATAGAATAGAGTGAGAGAGTACAACTCAAAGTGAGAAAAGGTTTTGTCCTAGTGACAAAACCTTAGTAGTCACTAACCATAGTTAGTGAACTAACTGTAGTTAGGGGGAAAAACCTCTTAAAGAGGGAAAAGTGCCCCTAACTAGCTTATTATATTACATTGGTCACTGCTGAATTATATCTATAATTCTAACACCCCCCTGCAGTGCCAATGTCATGTACAAGGCTGATCAATCACCAAACGGATATAAGTTCAGGGCACTGCGAAATGCCTCAAACTTCTCACGTGGTAGCGCTTTGGTGAAAATATCTGCAACGTTGTCATGTGTGGACACAAAGATCATACTGATCTCTCCTGCATGCAACTTCTC
This sequence comes from Dipteris shenzhenensis, assembly GCF_047967505.1. Classification (NCBI taxonomy): domain Eukaryota; kingdom Viridiplantae; phylum Streptophyta; class Polypodiopsida; order Gleicheniales; family Dipteridaceae; genus Dipteris; species Dipteris shenzhenensis. The sequence continues at coordinate 59,729,957 of NC_141602.1, read as the reverse complement.
TCTGACGTAGTGATAGTGAGCCTCAATGTGCTTCGTGCGAGCATGAAACACTGGATTCTTTGCCACTGCAATGGCACTCTGACTATCAGTGAGAATTGGAGAAGGACCCTCCAAAGACAGATGAAGATCAGCAAATAAACGTCTCAGCCAGACACATTCAACTGTTGCTGTGAAAGCTGCCCTGTACTCAGCTTCACATGATGAGGTAGCCACTGTAGATTGTTTCTTGCTCAGCCATGAAATGCAAGATTTACCCAAAAAGAAACAATTGCCACTAGTGGACTGCCTAGTGTCATAATCACGAGCCCAATCTGAATCACTGTAGGCATGCATCTGCAAGTCACCCCCCCTGGGAAATAGTAAGCCAAAAGACTTGGTGCCCTGCAAATAACGGAAGATGCGCTTAACTGCCTGCCAATGCATAGTTTTGGGGCTGTGCATGTACCTGCTCACCTGAGATACTGCAAACTGAATATCAGGTCTAGTGTTTCAGAGATATATGAGGCATCCAACAGCTTGACTGTAAAGTGTGGCATCAACTGATTCTCCTGCATCATGCATTGTGAGTTTCAGCCCCGACTCCATAGGAGTGGCTATGGGCTTACACTCTTGCATGTTAAATCTGTCCAAGAGTTTCTGAACATACTTGGACTGAGACATAACAGTGCCACGTCTCTCATGAGAGAACTGGATCCCCAAATAAAAGTGAAGCAGCCCCAGATCTGACATGTCAAAGTTGGTCTGCAAATCAGCTTTGAAATCTGCAATTTTTTCTTCATTGGACCCTGTGAGTAGTAAGTCATCGACATAAAGAAGGATGACTAATATTTCCCCCCCATCCATCTTGATGTAGAGGGTGCTCTCAGTAGGACTATTGTGCAGCCCCTTGCTGGTCAAAAAAGCATGTATCTTAGCATACCATGCACGAGGGGCCTGTTTCAGCCCATATAAAGCTTTATTGAGCTTGCATACTTGAAGTGCATTTGCTGTAATTTCAAAGCCCGGAGGTGGTTTGACATACACCTCTTCCAGCAAGTCCCCATTTAAGAAGGCTGTTTTTATGTCCAACTGATGAACATTCCACTCAAAATGTGCAGCCATTGCAATTACTGATCGGATGGTGGTCATCCGGGATGTAGGAGCAAATGTCTCCTCATAATCTATGCCCTTTTTCTGAGCATAGCCCTTAGCAACCAGCCTGGCCTTATATCTGTCAATGGAGCCATCTGGCTTCCGGTTGACTTTAAATACCCATCGTGTGCCAATAGCATGTTTACCCTGTGGCAAGTCCACAACATCCCAAGTCTGATTTTTTGCAATGGACTGCAACTCATCGTGCATGGCATTCATCCAATGCACATTACCTTTTGCCTCTTCAAATGTGGCAGGCTCCTCCTCATCAAGGAGAGTACCTGCATATGCTGATTCAACTGAATTAGCACCTTCCATGTGCCTTGCTGCACTGCGAGTCCTGCCAGGTAACGGAGCATCAAGTTTACTCTCCCTGAGAGTCTGTAACAATCAGTTTGGGACTGTTTTTGCTGCATGTATGTCTGCAATTTCTTGCTGCATGTATGTCTGCAATTTCTTGCTGCACCACTTGTTCCACTGTCTGTGGAGGAGGCAAGACATCCTGTGGCGGAACTGAAGCATTTGAAGGTTGCTGTAAATTCTGATTTGGATCAGAAAAATCAGCAGAGGAACCCAAAGCAATGGGTAGCAACCCTTGAAAGACATCCTCTGAAGATGAAGGCATTTGAAATTCAGCCTGAGTGTGAGCTGAATTTTCAGAAAATATCACATCTCTACTTACAATGATTTTGCGTGTAGCAGGATTGTAGAGACGATACCCCTTGCTTTCTGCACTGTATCCAACAAATATGCATTTGATGGCTTTATCTGACAATTTGTGCCTAAATTCAACTGGCACATGTGCATAGGCAAGGCATCCAAAGACTCGGAAGTGATCCACTGAAGGCTTCCTGTCATTCTTGACCTCAAAAGGAGTTTTTGTTTTTAAAGCCATAGTGGGAGCCCTGTTCAAAATGTAATTGGCACACATCAAACCCTCTAGCCAGAATTTATGAGGCATGTGTTTGCTTTTCAGCATACATCTGTCCATCTCCATGAGAGTTCTATTTTTCCTCTCAGCTTTGCCATTTTGCTGAGGGGTCAGCTTGACTGTGAGCTGATGCACAATACCCTTTTGCTTGAGAAAAGCATCAAATTCTGCAGATAGGTATTCCCCACCTCTATCCGTGCGTAATGTCTGTATCTTGAGTCCGGTTTCATTTTCAACCATGGCTGAAAAGTGTTTAAACACTGTGAACACTTCAGATTTCTTTTTCAGCCCATAAACCCAAGTAAAATTGGAGTAGTCATCAATAAATGTGACAAAGTAGAGATGACCACCCAATGACGGAGTCCTCATGGGACCACAGACATCACTGTGTATAAGCTGCAATTTGCGAACAGCTTTAACTGAACCATCCTTCTTGAAGGGGAATCTATGCATTTTACCTAAAATGCACCCTTCACAGGCATGTGGAGGAGGTATCTCAAGAGGTGGCAATGCATCAACCATTGAAAATTTCTGAAGTGTCATTAAGCTGTTGTAATGCATGTAGCCATATCTGGCATGCCATAATTCTGCATTTTGCATGGCAGTTGTAGGGGTAGAAACTGCCAGAGCATGGGCTGCTCTTTTCTAAAAAATATCAAGCTGAAAAAGCCCACGCAGCAAAGTACCAGATAACCTTAAGGCATAGTTAGCTTCCCTGTCTCGGACAGCACATTTGTCATCCTCAAAGATGACCTGAAATCCCCCTCTGTTAAGAGTGGACACTGAAAGAAGATTTTTGGTTATGCCAGGCACATATAAGACATCTGAAAGTCTGAAAATTGAGCCATCAATTGCAGTGAGCTCAACCTCTCCTGTGCCACGTACTGAATATGAGGAGTTGTTGGCACAAGTGACTTTCTTACCAACAGGAGGTGGGATGCAAGGAAGTAAAAAGACACTTCCTAGAAGTGATGTGCTTGGATGCACCGCTGTCAAAATACCATGTGTTCAGTGTTTCATTAACACTGAAAGCAGATGCATCTGTAGAAGAGTCAAAGCTGCAAGTCAAAAATGCATATGTATCATCACTGCAAGAGGCTGTACTATCCCGAGCATCTGGAACAGCCAACCTAGAATCTGAAATGCAAGATAAAAAGGCATAATCTTGACCAACAAAGTTGGCTGTAGCATCCCCACTGTCAGATGCACAAGGGGCTGAATCTGAAACAGCCATTCCTGAGCTGTTTTTCTTTTCTTTTGCAATCCTTTTCCTGCATTCTGCTATGTGATGACCTGGCTTTTTGCAGTAGTGACAAAAACCCTTCTTTTTGGGCTTACTTGCATCACTTTTAGCCTTTTGTGAAGGCTGTCCTGACCCACTGGAAGGCTGATTTGCTGCTGTCTTTGCCTGTCCCTTTGTTTTTGATTTAAATTTTGAGAGCATGGCTTGTTCACCTGCACGTGAAGCCAAATTTTTCCTGGTCTGCTCTTCCTGAAGCAGAAGTCCTATCAACTCATGAAAAGTGAGAGGATTTGCACCCCCCCTCAATGATAAATTCAGCGAAGTGTGAAAGCTGAGATAAGACTCAGGAAGAGAATTCAGAGTGGTTGTAATCATCTCTGAATCAGGAATAATTTCATCTATGTTTAACAATTGCTCTCTGAGATCCTGTAGCTTTGTGAGGTGGACTGACATGGAGTCACCCTCCTCCATATGTGTATTGCTCAACTCTCTTTTTAAGAAAGATACCCTGGCATCATTCCGCGCTGCATACATGCTTTCCAAAATATCCCACGCTGCCTTGGAGGTCTTACACGACCGGATATGCGGAATGATTGATCTTTTCACTGAAAGAGAGATGCATGACAAGGCTAAGGCATCCCGTGAATCCCATCTCTTCTGCTCTGGAGTGTTGACTGTAGCTGCCCCAACAACTTGTCCTGCAGCTGCACCCTGTGCACGACCTCTTCCACCTCCTTGCTGAGGAGGGGTAGCAGGTGCAATATCTGCTGGTCGGATTTCATCCCCATTGACATAATCCCATAAATTGCGAGAAATCAGAATATTACGTACCATGAAACTGCAGAGGGAGTAGTTGGTACCATCCAACTTGTCTTCCTGTGAAAGACCACCGAACTGGAACTCATTCTGATTTTGATGGGCCATATCTGAGAAAGAGATTGAAGCAGATACAAAGCTGAATTCCCTTACTGGGAATAAAATGCACAACTCCCAAAAACACAGCCAAGCACGGGCTGTATATGCAACTTAGATTTCTGTACTTGAGCTGTCAGAAATCTGTCCAAGCATCAAAAACTCTCCAGAATCTGCCAAAAGTGTTCCAAACACTCCAAGAAAGGCAGTATGTACTGAATACTCCAAAAAATGCTCTCTCAACACAAAAGCCCCAATTTGTGGCTAGAAATTGCAGCCAGAAAGGGGCAAAATTACTAAAAGCCCCAAATCTGCAATTTTTAAACAAAAGCCCCAAATTTCAGACTAGATCTGCAATTTTGCTCCAGATGTAGCTCCAAAACTGCACAATGATTGCAATGTCTGCAATATACAAAATGCCCCAAATTTACTCCAAAACAACTGCACCAAACTATGGTTTTCTGCAAGATGAGCCTGCCCAAGAACACCTGTGGCTGAAGGCAACCGGTGTAGATCTGCAAGTACAGATCTGAAAATACAGAAATGCACACAAATCTGTGAAGGGTACAGGTGGTAAGGTACAGTACGAACTGTACGGTACAGTATGTACGGGCTGTACGACAAGTACGAGACTGTCAACGTCAGTACGAAATCCAACTGTACGGCCAAATAGTACGGATGCTCCTGCGCATGTACGACGACCTGTACGGCGTTCTGTACGGGAGCAACGACGCAAGTACGGCGCTGTACAACGTAAGCTGTACGGCACTGCACGGGAACTGTACGGATACTTTACGGGAGCTGTACGGAGGTATTACGGGAGCTGTACGGAGGTAGTGCGAAGGCTGTACGGGAGCTGTACGGCACTGTGCGTTGGGATTCCGTATAGTCGTACGGACAGGTTGGAGCAGGCTAAAGCTTGAGGCAAAGTGCTGGAACTGAAGGGAGCAGGGAGCCCGAGGCTCTTGGACCTGCTCTGATACCAAATGAAGGAAAGGGAGTGAGTGAGAGCAAGAGAGATTGAGAGAGCAGGAAGCTTGGAAGCTGAAGACGTAGTTGCAATAGAATAGAGTGAGAGAGTACAACTCAAAGTGAGAAAGATAAGGTTTTGTCCTAGTGACAAAACCTTAGTAGTCACTAACCATAGTTAGTGAACTAACTGTAGTTAGGGGGAAAAACCTCCTAAAGAGGGAAAAGTGCCCCTAACTAGCTTATTATATTACATTGGTCACTGCTGAATTATATCTATAATTCTAACAATATGAACCGACTAGCAGCCCCGAAAATAGCCGACCAGTCTCCCTACTGGCCGACTTCTGCTGGCCCCCATAAACCAGACGTGGGGTCCTCATAACCAGGCCAACAGGCCCTCAGTTCCACGCAGGGCCCTAGCCATAACTTGACCTGGTTGGCTGGCTCCAACCAGCCCAACCAGTCTGCTCCTTGGCCGATCCCTTCCTAGGCTGCCCCGCCATCTTTGCCAGGCGTGTTTGCAGCCAGGACTTTGCCAGGGTTAGCAGGCTGGTTTGGGGCCTGGTATAGGCCACAATATGGGTCAGTAAGCAGGCCAGTTAGTGGCCAGCTAGAGGCCAACGTGAGACCCTGACCAAGTCGGGTTAACCCGACCAGATCTGGGCTGTGTCAATTGGTGGCTGGGTCAGGTCAGTCAGCTGGTCGGGTCAGTTTGTGCCTATAAATAGGGCCCCCCTTGCTACTCTTGTAGAATCCAATTGTGGAGGTTTTTTCAGCAAGTTTATGCAGAGTTTTCCTCAGATTTGGGAGAGATGAGACACTAGAAAAGCCGTTTTGGGAGGTTGCACAGAGGCGGATGCAAATTGCTCTTGATGAGGTTCAACGTGGGAGAGGTTCTACGGCCAGGGTCAGCAGGCTGGTTTGGGGCCTGGTATAGGCCACAATATGGGTCAGCAAGCAGGCCAGTTAGGGGCCAGCTAGAGGCCAATGTGAGACCCTGACCGAGTCGGGTTAACCCGACCAGATCTGGGCTGTGTCAATTGGTGGCTGGGTCAGGTCAGTCAGCTGGTTGGGTCAGTTTCTGCCTATAAATAGGGCCTTCCTTGCTACTCTTGTAGAATCCAATTGTGGAGGTTTTCTCAGCAAGTTTATGCAGAGTTTTCCTCAGATTTGGGAGAGATGAGACACTAAATAATTGATTGAGATTATCAGAGATGTGGGTAGACTAGAAAAGCCATTTTGGGAGGTTGCACAGAGGCGGACTTGATGAGGTTCAACGTAAGTGGGAGAGGTTCTACGGCTCATATCAATGGCCAAAAAATTGAAACAATAAAATGAGGATCCAGGTATTGCATACAAACTGCGGATTCGGGAATCAGTAGAGGGATATCACCATTGCAAGCATGGCGAAGAACAAAGTGCCATTCGTGATTGACAAGAAGTAGTGGACATGCTCTACGAAATGCAGATATAGAAAAGATGTGAGAACATCAGCTAAGGAAGTCATCGAGTAGGATGCTGACACTGGGAAAAACAAGGGCCAGCAAAATTTTGTGGACTGCTGTGTCACTAGGCTGAGAGGACAGTGCAACCTCATTCGCTTGATGGCTCACTGGGGTTGAATTTGGTTGGCTTCGCAAGGCAATTAGACCTTGATTTGCGAAGGGAAATGTTTTTTGTCCATTATTCAGGAAGGGAAGATGTTTTGGTAAACTAGATGTAAGCACAATCTGATTTATGGCTTTTGTCCTCTGGAATATGGCGTATTTATTTACCTGTGTATGTCGAGATCTTGGATTTGAAGTTTGGGTAAGCTTGACAGGCAAAAGAGGCATTGCAAAGATGGAGAAGTAGAAGTATTGGCCAATATTTTTTTTTCCCTATATATACAACTTTTAAATGGTTTTGACTTATGTCCCCTGAAAAGTGTATCTTCTTCTCCTGAATTAAAGTTGCTGACAATGGTGCAGAGTTTCTTTTGATCTTGAACTTCCTTGTGGCTCCAGGCTGATACATTTAATTAAGTTATTGATTGTTTTGAGCTTCGTGCCATCCTGAAATATCCTGCAATGATAGAAACATTGCAAATCTGATTGCCTCTATGTGTGCTCACTTTTCGTTAACAACTTGATACTGGGGACTGTGGAAGCTCATTTTCAGCAAGAGGCTAGAAACAGAAATAAAGCTGTAGGTACCACCTAGAATTCCTTGTTCTGTAGCTATCATTTCTTTAAAAGAGGTATATGTCAGGAAATTTATATCACGTTTCTATGTAACACTCTATGCACACTTGGGCTTGCGCGCAGAATCAAATTTGCAGACCTTTCCACCAAGTGATGCCCGCAGCAAATTACTGGGATCATTTCCACCTGTGCATGAATCTGATGGTATGGCAACTCTCAACTGAATGTCAGGTCAAAGTATATCAGGACATTGGAATCTATGAATGTTCAAATTGAGGTAGATGAAATATTATTAGTGCCTTGTACTGGGAAAGATGTGGTGAGAGTTTTCTTGTAGTAGCATATTTGCAAAAAATTTATCCATTTTTCTTGTCTGGACTGCTAGGTTGGTATTGGTCTCAGGATTTAGAATTGCTGTGTACTCTTTCTGGAAAAATAGAAGCAGCATGCGCATTGCTATAACTCTTATGTTCTGGTTCTAGTTCTTGTGCATAAGAGCATGAAAATAGAAGCAGCATGTGCGTTTGCTATAACTCTTATGTCCTGGTTCTAGTTCTTGTGCATAAGATCTGTTGGAGATTGTTTATTGGCTTTACTCTTTTCTTTGCAATAGAACTTGACTCATAGAAGCTCCAATCCTAGTGCTACTCTAAATTTGTATGATTGGACTTATTCCAGTCTTACAAAGGTATATCCAATCCTAGTGCTAGTCGTTGTCACAACTGAGTCTGCCCTTCACCTCGGGAGTTCTGACAGAACTAAATACGAATATCTTTGCATAAAGGGGCATTCATCTGTGTGTAGGTATGTGGGCACACCTATGTGTGACAGTATTTGTTGTACCATCGTCTATATTACTGTTGGATGCTGATGATGTCAGTGGGAATACCATAGCAGTTAGTCCCTGCTATGCATGATGAAGTTTATGATTTTCAACCCTGTGGTGACTATCATAAGTTTATTGCTGTGTTTGTTTTACTTTTAGAGGATGAGTTTGTGTGTGTTCTTGGCTTATTTTTTTCCCTAGAGAAAGAACTTTCTATTAATGCTTGAAAAAACCAACCATACAAATCAGTCAACCATGGGTTGCTGATTGTGGAAGAAATGCCAGAAAAAGAAACTGTTTGTCAACTAGCCTGTTTTCAGAAAACCCAGCTCACTGCGTGGGGAGCAAGCAGGGTGGAGGGCTATACATCCAGTGAACGCCTCGCTCCGAAAAGACATAGAAGATATCTGCAGGCCAAGCCTTGTAGAAATGCTGCCACATATTAGTGGTCGCCTGAGATCTCAATGTCTCATGCTTCAAGATGTAGAGCAGGGTGTAGTGATGTCTTGCCAGATGGCAATTACGGTGGCTGCCTGATGTCTCATGCTCCCAGATGGTGCTTAGGGTGTAGATGGTGTCCTGCAAGATGGCAACTTGGGTGGTTGCCCAGGAAACCTGGTGGCCTCCTATCACTAAATTGCAGCGGGCAACCTACATGTTCCAAGTAGTGATGCTGGACATTCTCCCGTAAACTATCCTTTGGCGTGGCAAAGGGCATTGTCGGAAGGAGGCGCTGCGTCTTGTGCCTCTATCCAGAAGGCCCACTGGCCCTGGATCTTGTAAGTTGGAGAGGTTGGACCATTGGAGAAGCCATGACCCTGCTTTGTTAGCCAAGCTGCCACCTCCTAAGTGAAGTCCCGTTGCATCCTTTGTGTCTTGGCAAACAATCTAGAGGCTCTCGTGCAAATCCTCTGTGTTGCGGGGCAGGCCCAACGCAATGCATGTCTCTCTATCCATGCAATGCTGGCATCTACCATCCATGTGCATCTGCTCCAACCATGGACCAATAGGTAAACCTCCATGAGCCACCATCTAGAAGAGGCACGAGATCTTCTGTGGCTTGTGGGGCTGGTCCATGAGCATGACCAAAATCTCCCCGGGAATCTTTTGCTCGACCCAGTGGTGCTTCCTTGTGGGAGTCTAGGATGTATCCTCCAACTGCAGACGTCGACCAATGCATGTCGTGTATGCTCCTTGACCCTATCCGAGTGCCCTACTCATGCTCGCCAAAACCACGCTTCTAGAGGCCGGTTTTCCCATGACCAAAGACGCCACAGTGCCCCCTCCTGCCTTGCCAAGACTAGAGTAGGGTTGATGATCCAGTCCTTTCACAAACATGCCACTATCCCGATCCTTTGCCACTGAAGCATATCCAAGGCCCTATGAATCTCGAGGTCTCCCACTGTCCCAAGTTGAAGAAGGCCTCCACATCCCACTCTGTACTATTTGGAGCGGTAGGGTGAGAGGTCTATGTAAAAGTTGGATCTTGAGGGGTACCCCAGTCTTAGAAAACTGCTAGTACCAATGTGGGGGAGGCTGAGGTTCTGTGCAATTACCCCACCTTGACTTTGGGATCGTAGAGTTGATCTCGTCATATGAAGAATGCGTGCTCGCCCTCCGGTGAGAGAGGGCTCGAAATTGTGTCCTTGTCTATGGGGAGGCGGCTCCATGCTCCGAAGCAACTGGTTGGGTTGCTATCCCACTATGCTCATCCAATGTGCGTCCTCTACTCCAGCATGAGACCCTCCAAATGTCGAATCTCCGGATGGTACAAGAGGGGTTGATGCTCAAATTCCTTGCGGCATTACGGGCTGTCCCAAATGATGAGACCCTTGGACAAGCGCCGCGAGACTCTGTGAAGACTCCTCGTCAAGGGGGGGCCTTCCTACGGAGGTGAGCCTCTGAAACGATCCACTTGTGGGACTGCTGTCACTACCCTCGAGTGCAGGGTGTGTTCCTGAGAAGCCCTCGCTGAAGCAGGAGCTTCCAAGAGTTGAGTCCCTGCTATGCATGATGGAGTTTATGGTTTCCAAACTTATTAGTGACTATCGTGAGATTGAAACTGCACTATGTTGTGTTTTTAGAGGATAAGTTTGGGAATGTTCCTGGATTCATCTAGGTATATATAAGACCTCACACCACCAACTTGCCCAAAAGGGCTCTACTCTGCATCTCCAGGTTGACGATGCCTAGTCCTCCCTCTCATAGTGGCCTAGAAACAGAAACGGTGAAACGGAAGGGCGTTTCTGTTCGTAATCACTGTTTTGCCTTCTTTGAGTAAAGTCGATTCGTCGCCTCTTGTTGTTGTTTCCGCCGCCTCTTGTAGTCCTGCTATGCGTGATGGAGTTTATGGTTTTCAATCTTATAAGTGACTATTGTGAGATTGAAACTTGCACTATGTTGTATTTTTAGAGGATGAGTTTGGGCATGTTCCTGGATTCATCTAGATATAGGCTTGATAATTAGGTCCGCCACGGTATCCTTGGTCGAACAAAAGGTCAACAAGATCTCCCATTAAGAACCTTTTCATGGACAAAGTGGTATTGTATCTCAAGCATGGAACATTGGATTCTTCGCAATTGCTATACAGCTCTGGTTGTTACACTTAATGATTGTGGGATATCTTTTTGGGAACCCAATTTCTCCAAGCAAACTCCGAAGCCAGACCACCTCACAGACTGCTAAACACGCAGCCCCATACTCGGCCTTTATAGAAGATAAGGCCATGGTGGGTTGCTCTTACAACTCCACGTGATGGCTGCTGAACCGAGGGTATAAGAGTATCCAGTTGTTGATCTTTGTGTATCTGTATCTCCTCTCCAGTCAGAAACACTCCACCCTTGCAACTGGATCCAGGGCTTGACTCCTGCACCTACCACATAGAGTAGTCCTTGATCCGTCATACCCTGTAGCTACTGAGAAGCTGTATACCTACACCCCAATGGGTCTTCAGAGGTGTCTGCGTAAAGGAGCTCAGTAACCCCACCAAAAAACTGAGATCCACTATGGTGTTGAGGAGCCACAGCAGGAAACCAATCGGCTTTTTTTACAATGCTGCATCCACCCGCTCACTGGGATCATGCTTTGATAACTGTGCTATGATCCATCGGAGAGGAGATGGGTTTACTGTTCTCCATCTTAAACGCTTCCAACAGCTCATGAATGTGTGAAAGTTGTGCACGTTCGAAAGCATGAGAGAGAGAGAGAGAGAGAGAGAGAGAGAGGAATACAACCTCAGCCAAGAGGAATACAAGTGAGGGAAGAGGGCCCAAGTGACCAAGGAGGAAGGTAAAAGGGGGGACCTATTTATAGGCCACAAATAGTTTGGTCAGCGTGTAAGGATAGACTGATTAGCTGACCCGGGTGGTGGGCCTGAACCGATGACCCGACCTAGACAGGGTTGAGTTAGGTCGGTTTGACCGGACGAAGTAGGTCAGGTGACTCGTCTTGGTTGGGTGTCCCAACTCGGTCCTAACCTTGGTCCTAGTTGGCTTGCTCCAGCTAGCCTCAAATAGGCCACCAAATAATTATTTTGGATCGTGTCCTTCCTTGGCAAACATGCCCTGGCTCCCCATACCTACTCTCTTTGGGCGCGCACACCCACAAAGTTGTTATAAACTCTAGTTATGGACTCTAATAGAACGTACTGCTGTTGGGAGCTGAAGAACGCCCTCTCAATCTGCCAAATCTCCAAGCCCGCAAAGAAATGGAGCAATCCTAGATCCATCATCTCAAACTCTTGTGGTACGGGAGCTGTCGTCCCGACAATGTGTGCCACATTACTTTGGGTCAAGATGAGATCGTCGACGTAGAGGATAATGTGGGTAACTTGACCTTTCTCTCAGAAGATGTACATGTTCAAATCTGCTCGTGACCTCCGAAATCCCTTCCGAAGAAAGCATTGTTGGCATGTGAGTTGTGCTTTCTAAAATGTGCGCTCTGTTTTGTTGGCATTTTCTAGTGGCAATACAAAATCACAAACTGAATATCCTTATACAAAATGCTATGTTGATCAAGCTATGGAGGACCAAGGTTTGTTTTCAACTTGTTTTCGTTGAGTTTACAAATGCTCCAAACACGTTGCCCTCTTTCAATTTTTAAGCTGTTTCAGTTTTGGGTTGGGTTATCTTTGACAGACTAAGAAGGAGCTCATTGTTGAGAACAAATTGATACGCCATTTTTGGAACTTCAAATCTGGGGGGCTATTCCACATACACCTCCTCGTGCAAGTCGCCGCTCTTAGAAAGGTCGATTAGACGTGCATCTAATATATTGGCCATTGTTGATGAAAAGTGAGCGCTAGAACTAAAATCAGATCGTAGTCATTTGTGTGGTGGGGAGCAAAGGTATCTTCATAAAATCAATTTTTTGGCGTTGTGCATGCCCTTTGGCCACAAGTCGGGCTGTATGTTTGTCCACAGCTCCATTGGATGTGTACTAGGTCTTATAGATCCACTTGACACCTATGACAGCCCGTCGCAAGGCTGTGGAACCAGTTATTAGGTCCTGTCCTTCTCAACGGACTCGATCTCCACATGCATGTCTCTTGAAAGAGCGCTTCCTTTACCAAGGTCGGTTCCTTATCTCGAATGATCGGAGACAGATGTCAAGGCATAATTCACCTACATGTGTGTGGCCTCCACCAGGACTGCCTCCTTACCATGTTGTGATCTGCGTTGGTTTTCCCCTCCCTTGAGCCACTCGATAGGGATATCCATCACTCCGCTCCTCTCCTCTCCCGCTCTTGCCCCTCAGCCCGCCATTGCTCTCCTCCTCTGCCCACCATCAATGCCGATTTGATGCTCTGCCTCAGTCCGTCTCAACCCACCATTGCTGCCCGCTATTGCTGCTCTTAGCCCGCCATTGCTGCGCTTCTTCAACCCGCCCTTTCCTCTCCAGCAAGTCAGCCCGCTATCACAATCTGCTATTGCCTCGGGCTGCTCCGACTGCACCTCTATGATTGCTCCGAGTGAGTCCAATACCTCACGGCCTTGCCTGCCTGTGCCTAGTCCCCACAGGAATCCACTTGCGCCCAGGCCCAACGGGCCTTCTCCGTCCACCATCAACAGCCCTTAGGGGCTTTCTTTGACTGCGCTTAGCCCAGCCTATTCCTGCTCAATAGTTCTCACAGGGGGGGACCCCATTGTCCTCAAATTTACTACAGCACCCCCTCCAAGGCTCCTCCAGCCCTCAGCGACCCCCATTGATGCCAGAAAACCCTCCAATGGTACCAAGAAGCTGCCAAGAATCCATCCCTAGGGTCACTCTAGGGGCTGCCCAAGCCAGGGTGGCCTACAAATGCCTGCAAGAAATCACCACCAGAGGGAGCCCTCTTCAGTCCACAGACAATGGAAGGTATGGAGGGCTATACACCCTCTCCCCCTCAATGAATTTCAGCAATAACCTCAGCAATATTTTCAGCCTCTTTTAGAAAAACAGAGGATAGAAAGAAAAAGTTGATACGAATAAAGGGATACCCAAAAAGGAAGAGAGACCACAAAAGCAGCTCAATATGGATGATATGAACAAGTGGAGCAATCGAAGTGGCCTACAGGTGGACAGCACTGCCACCCAAAAGGCAGCCAACAAACCCCCTTCCCAAGTACGTTGTAGCTCCACTTCAGACTCTAGATCAGCCTCCACATCATCATCATCATCTCTAGGATCGCCTTCATCATCCTCTGCACCATCTCTGGCGGTGACCACACTGACAACGATAGTATTTGGTGTAGTGCCAGAGTTTACGTCTTCGTCATCATCAACATTTGGATAAGGAGGAGCCCCTCTCAGCTCGACCCATTATCCTACTGATACACACATAGTTTGCCTCGTTTCTATTACCCCTACCCCTCACTCAGCCATCCTTCCCCCTCTCAATAGGTCCTTTCACACCCACACTCCAGGTGTCCCCCCATCACCCCATTATCTAGCCCCCCCTTCATCACACTGCACCCATACACAGTTCATGGCCACACGATCCTGTCAGATTTTTGGGACCATGTTCTCCTAGAGTTACACCGTCTCTGCACATGAGAGGCAGAGCAGGACTGTCTCATTCGCAGCCTTAGCTATAACCCAGCTCCGAAAGGAGATGGCAGCTGCCGTGACAGCTCCACATAGTGGACCAGCAGTAGAGGCTGTTGAGGCACAGATAGCCACCATGCAGTTACCATTGCAAAGACCTCTAGGTGGGTGGATGTAGCGAAACCGGAACCTGCGAAGGCCACAGTTTCAGCCACCATTTTGGAGTAGCAACAAAGGGCCATTAAGGCTCTCAATGTTAGAGCACATGGGATACCTCGCACAGCTACCGCCCCCATAGATGACGTAATAAAACCAGACGGAAAAGCAGCTATGGCTTCATAAAACCAGACGATAAAACCAGACGGAAAAGCAGCTATGGCTTCATAAAACCAGACGGAATTTTGACTCTCCAAAGCTCTTCCTCACTTCCTCTCTCTGAAGATACACTAGGGCCCAGGACAAATTGTCGGGCTGGACCCCCCCGAAGGTCTTTATTCATTTCAGAAATTCTGTTACAGAAGTTCAGCTTCAGCTTAGAGCTGTCTCGTAAGTCTCTCCAAACAAAAGGTGAAAAATCCTTCTTTTACAAGAGCTTCAAGCTCTATTCAAATTGGCAACATGCCACTTGTCTAAAATCTAGATTAAATCCTATTACAAGCCTCTAAGGGCCATTCTGGAGTCTTCAAAGCTCTCGGTCACACGAACCGCTTCCTAGATGCTTGTCAGGCTCCCATTTCGCTTAGGAAAAATAATCCTTGCTAGTACCTGCACAATTAATTAAAGCGCACCACCATGGTACCCATTAATTGTTAGCGCTTTGCATGCAAATAACACACTGTGGACTAATCCTAGTCACGGTGGGCGTCCCCACTGAACACATGTGCACATCAAAACAAATATATATACAAATAAATATATATATTTTCTCTGGTTGACCGGAGTCAACACTCTTGATTATAATTAAAGAGCTTTGACCAAGGGTCAAGGCGCCTTAATTATAGCCAGGTCTCTCCAACCGAAGTTGGCACATCTTGGTTAACCGGGGTTAACCCTCTTGGCGCATGCCAAGTCTTGTTGACCGAAGTCAACACTCTCTGACCGCAGTCAGATTTACTTGACTGGAGTCAAGTATCTTTGACCATAGTCAATACTTCGACCATTAAAATAACTCTTTGACCGTAATTAACACATATGAAACTCTTTAATTATGATCAAATAAATGGTCAACTGTACTTTGACTTAGGATATTTACATTGTGGTGACATCCCCTCGGCTTCTATTCAGTTGACCTCAACTGAAAAGCTTCCTTGTACACACCCAAAAGCTGTGGATGATCGGATAACATGTCTTCGTCCATCCACTTGGCATCTAATGCAGTATAATTCTTGAATTTTACAAGATACCTGTAAAATTCCTTACCCTGAGGGCCTTTACGTACAGTATGGTACACAATTTGCTCTGGCTGAAGGACTTCCTCCAGCTCATCCACTTCTGGTGGATCCTCTGATACTGGTTCTGTAGGCTCTGGTCCTTGAAATTTCTTTAGAAGACTCACATGGAATGCATTGTGAATCCTCCAATGCTCTGGCAATGCTAATCTATATGCAACCTCATTTATTCTTTCTGTAACCCTAAAAGGGCCATAATATCTGGGAGATAACTTTGCATACACTTTCTGTTTGCCTTTAAACTTGCGGAGCCTAGGTTTTTCAAACCTCAAAAGTACCCAGTCCCCTTCCTTGAGATCTAGTTGTCTCCTATGTTTATCTGCAGCTCTTTTATGTTTCTCTTGAGACCTTTCAATTGCTGTCCGGACTTGGCTGTAAGCTGTCTGGAGGTCTCTTACAAACTGATCAGCTGCAAATATTTCATCTTTAGTCCTCAATATAGGTGGCAAAATCACCTTTCCATATATGACTTCAAAAGGGGCTTTCCCTGTAGAGCTATGTACTGTATTATTGTAAGCAAACTCTACTAATGGTAGGTACTTTTCCCAGTCTGAACTTTGGTCACCCACGTAGCATTTCAGCATATCCAAAATTGTAGAATTTGCTACTTCACTTTGACCATCTGTTTGGGGATGGAAAGAAGAAGAAAAATTCAGATTCGTCCCCATGTTATCAAATAAAGCTCTCCAGAATAGACTGGTCATTCTGGGATCTCGATCACTAACAATGGACTCAGGCATACCATGATGTTTAAAGATTTGTGCCATGAACAGCTTAGCCATATGATCTGCCTTTATGGTTTTACGAACCGGAAGGAAATGAGCTTGCTTGCTGAATCTATCTATGATAGTCCAGATCCCATCATTCCCTGACTTTGATCTCGGCAAATAAAAAATAAAGTCCATTGTAATACTTTCCCATGGTGCCTGAGGCACGGGGAGAGGCATAAGTAGGCCAGGTGCCTTCCCTCTATCATACTTCACTTTCTGACACGTAAGGCATTCCGTAACAAACTGATGTATATCTTTCCGCATTCCTGGCCAAAAGAAATATTTCTCCAGGGCTAGAGTTGTTGCTGTAATTCCTCTATGTCCAGCATAGGGAGGTGCATGGCATTCCCCCAAAATCTTTTTCCTCATCTCCTTGGTGATGCATAGGCAATCATCTTTCATTAAATACCCATCTTTCAGGGAATAGTGACTGGTGGATTGGCCTTCTTGCATCTGCTGTAAAATTTCACCAAAATCAGAATCATGAGCATATTGTTCCCTCATGCCTTCCAGGTCTTGATGATAAGCAATAGTTACATTATTGACCTGGGGTCTTCGGGACAAGGCATCTGCCACTCTGTTCCGAATTCCTGGAGTATGCACAATCTGAAAATGATACATTGACAGCATGTTTGCCCATTTCATATGCTTCTCTGAAAGCTTGGTCTGAGTCAAAAAGTATTTCAGACTTTGGTGATCTGTTTTGACAGTAAAATCTGCACCCAAAAGATAGTGTTTCCATGTATGGATGGCATGAATTACAGCCAATAACTCTTTCTCATAGATTCCTAAATATCTTTCTGCATCCCGAAGTCGTCTGCTTTCATAGGCTACTACATGACCATTCTGATGCAATGCAGCCCAACACATTCTCCACAAGCATCGCAATCTACATCAAAAGACTGATACAGATCCGGAACTACCAGAATAGGCTCTGTAGTCAACTTTTCCTTGAGTGTATTGAATGCTTTCTTCTGTGATAATCCCCATGTGAAGGCTGCATTTTTCTTAGTGAGGTCATGTAATGGAGCTGCGATATCAGCAAAATGTGTGATAAACCTTTTGTAGTAAGAACACAAGCCTAAAAAGCTTCGAACTTCATGCACAGTTTTCAGCTCTGGCCATTCCTGAATGGCACGGATCTTCGCTGGATCCATTTGTATCCCATTCTTGGATATTATATGCCCCAGATAGTGGATTTCTTCCAGGAAGAATTCACTTTTCTTGCTGTTGGCATAGAGCTGATGATTTCTCAGCTCTTGAAACACTATAGCAAGATGTTCTCTGTGGTCTTCCTCTGTCTTAGAAAAAACTAAGATATCATCAAAGAAAGTACCCGTAAAATGCCTGTACTTCCGGAAGATACGATCCATCATTCTATTGAATGTGGCTGGAGCATTTGTCAACCCAAAAGGCATCACTAAGTATTCATACAACCCGAATGTAGTACGGAATGCTGTCTTGTGCACATCCTGAGGTTGTATCCTCACTTGGTGGTAGCCACTCTTTAAGTCTATCCTGCTGAAAACTGAAGCTCCATTTAACTGATCCAGGACATCATCAATACGCGGAATAGGGAATCTATTCTTGATGGTCATTTTGTTCAGTGCGCGATAATCGACGCACATACGGAATGAACCATCTTTCTTCTGTACTAGCAGTACAGGGGAACAAAAAGGAGACGAACTGGGCTGAATCAACCCTTTGGACAGCAAGTCCTGTACCTGAGCCATAATCTCCTCTCTCTGAGTCGCACTGACTCTATAAGGGGGTCTGTTTGGTGGCTCACTACCAGGCATTAACTCTATCTGATGATCTTCTGGTCTCTCTGGGGGTAACTCCCCTGGCAAAACATCAGAAAAGCAATCTTTAAAGTTTACAAGAAACTGAAACTTATCTTTGTCTGCATCATTCATTTCAGCATGCATATCATTCTCTTTTTCTTTTACAAAAACCATGTACGCAGAAATTGCAGACTTAATTGCTTTACCGCATGAAACATCAGATACAATGGGGATAGTGTCCCCTTTATTTTTGGCAATTAAGCGCTGATTTTTCCCCTATGCACAAATTCCAGCACTCTTTCAGGAAGAGTCAACTTCACTGCCTTGCGGTGAAACCAAGGCATCCCCAAAACTACATCATAATGTTTCAGTGGAGAAATGAAGAAGTCTTCCTGATCCACATAACTCTGAACATGAAGACGGAGCTTCCCTATCAAGGGAGTAACTGGCACAGGATTCCCACAAAACATTTGATCGGCATCCAAAGCCCTGCCTAACTCTTCCGTCTTTTTTCCCAGCCTCAGGGCTAGATCCTCTGATATGAAATTATCAGTAGCCCCTGGATCAAATAAAATTAGCGCTTGCTGGTCTCTAACTTTGCCCCATGATAGCAGCAATTCTCGTTCTTCTGGGTTCAAAGCATGACCCAGTATATCAGGAATTCCCCCTGCCATTGGCTTTTGCGGTCCTCGTGGCTTCTCTACCTCTTTTCCCTTCGATGTTGAAGGCTTTTCTGGGCACTGGGCAGCCACATGCTCCTCTTTACCGCACCTGAAGCATTTCCCATCTCTACGGAATTCCGCTATCTGCTCAGGGGTGAATAGAGATTTGCCCTTATAGGTCTTTGAGAACTGAGTACCCCTCGGCTTCTGAGGCTGAAACCCTTTCTTTTCAGCCTTGGGGGACTCTTTCTTTTCTGATTTTAGAAAATCAGTTTTCTTTTTATGAGCACGTCCTGCATGCAAGGATGGCACTGTAGATGGATCTTGTAGCGGCACAAGACTCGCTACTGAGGCTGAATGCATAAGATCTTGAATATTCTTTGCCCCCAAAGCATTCACTACTGCCTGAATTCTTGGAGTGAGACCTGCTCTGTACTTCCTCATCTGGGTGCCTTTGGAGATCTTTTTGAACGGTGCAACCTGCAAATAAGCATCCCAGAACTTTTGGTTGTACCCATCCACTATATCTCCTGCATCCATGTGCAAGCTGTCCCAATCTTGAAGAACATGGTCTCTAAACTGTTTAGGCATGAACTGCTGGTAGAAGGCTTTCTTGAAGCCCTTCCACTTCCTTGGGGCTGACCCATCTGTGGTCAGTGCACTCCACCATGCACTAGCCGTTGCTGTCAAGTGTAAACTGACCATTCTTAATTTGGAGGATTCTGAAAATTTTTCTGTACCGAATGCAGCATCAAACTGTCTGATAAACTGCAATGCTTTGTCTGTATGACCATACTGTCCATTGTAGGTCATAAACTTGATAGATTTTCCTCCCTCTTTAAATTCCCTGGTCGCTTTGGAAGACTTTCTCTTCCCAGACTTCTCGTGTTTCCTTCTTTTCCTGGATGGTTTATCTGATAAGGAAGAAGAAGACACAGAAGTCGAACTCGAGGTAGACGGTGATGGACTAGGAGATCGGTGATGATGCCTCGATCTCTTTTTTCTATGGGACCGTCTCTTATGAGATCTATGTGATCTCTCTCTCTTAGACTGTACACGAGAGTGTGCCTCTGGCATTGGCACATCATATACTGGATTAGGCATAGCTTCTGCTGGAAACAAATACTGAGCCCTGGGATCCCTTTTGAGATTTTCCAGCTCTTGTATACGAGTGCGTACCATCTGTTCAAATTCTTGTTGAGTTTGCGGCACATTTCTCTGTCCTGGATGTACATCCCTATCTTGTGAATCCCACTGGATAGGTGATTGATCCATATTCTGAGATCTGCAAATTTCTCAGACAGTGCGGGTAACTGATGCACTCTACTTTTGCTTTTTCAACTGAAAGAGTACCTCAACAAGAGGTGTTTTGCATTTACAATCTATGCCAGTACTGGCTGTCAGTTCAAGGCATATACCCACACAATTGCCAAAGCATCAACAATTTATATTCCCCTTTTCTGGCTGCTGCAGATGGCTTCCCTTCTCTGTGCACAAAGGCATGCATCTCTTTTATTTCTGAAAAACTCTGATTTTCTCTGTTTTCTGCTGATTTTCTGACAGTAAAATGATTACCAGATAGGTGGGCATTGATGGCAAAAACTGTCTCTGCAACTCTCTTTTTTTTTCCTTTTTTTATTTTTTTATTTTTTTTATTTTTTAAATAAAAACAGTGACCAGATGGGTAACTACTGGTTACATTAACCAGATCAGTCCTGTTCTGGTCTGGTTAGATGTCTGTAACTTGGCCACTAACTGAACCAAACTGGTTAACTGCACCAGTCCAGTCTGGTTAGGCTGTCCTCTGACCAGATCCCTAACCAGGGTCAGCTAACTGCAGTTAACTTGAACAAGGTCACACTAACCACAGATCTGCCAGCCTGGCTGCCACGTGTCAGTGTGCCACGTCAGCTGGTAGCTGGATGCCACGTGTACTGCCACATCATCACCGTGCATATGCTGCCACATCAGCATCCACACGTGTCTGCCACGTCAGCTCTGTGCATGCCACGTGTCTGCCTAGGTGGCACCTTGGCCACGTCAGCAACAGCCAAAGGTTTCAAACCTTGGCTATGCAGGAGTCGTCGCGCGTCGCGCCTTGGTGACCGTCACTCTAAGCTTGCACAGGAGCGGTGCTTCACAATTAACCTTCACGCCTCTTTTCGCAACCCACGCTACAACGCCTACGTCGCCTGCAAAAATCTCCACAGCCAAGCCTTGGGTTGCCTGCGCGTCAAACTGTCTGTCGTGGAAGCGCTCCGTGAGCATTCAACTCTCAGAGCCCTTGCGCTACTTCAAGCATGAAGACCTCTCCATAGTTTCACCCGTGCACCCTTGTCAGGCTGGCTTGATTTTATCACACGCGTTCATCACTCATTTACAGCCAGAGAGTCCCTTGTAGCAATTTGAGGGACGTAAAAAACTTCACGTCTCCCGCACCTACGTTGGGCGTTAGAGCTAGCCTATTTGCTCACGAATTCTTTGATCGAGGTCGCCATAGGAGGCAATCCTTGCCTTAGCTCTGATACCAATAAAACCAGACGGAAAAGCAGCTATGGCTTCATAAAACCAGACGGAATTTTGACTCTCCAAAGCTCTTTCTCACTCCCTCTCTCTGAAGATACACTAGGGCCCAGGACAAATTGTCGGGCTGGACCCCCCCGAAGGTCTTTATTCATTTCAGAAATTCTGTTACAGAAGTTCAGCTTCAGCTTAGAGCTGTCTCGTAAGTCTCTCCAAACAAAACGTGAAAAATCTTTCTTTTACAAGAGCTTCAAGCTCTATTCAAATTGGCAACATGCCACTTGTCTAAAATCAAGATTAAATCCTATTACAAGCCTCTAAGGGCCATTCTGGAGTCTTCAAAGCTCTCGGTCACACGAACCGCTTCCTAGATGCTTGTCAGGCTCCCATTTCGCTTAGGAAAAATAATCCTTGCTAGTACCTGCACAATTAATTAAAGCGCACCACCATGGTACCCATTAATTGTTAGCGCTTTGCATGCAAATAACACACTGTGGACTAATCCTAGTCACAGTGGGCTCCCCACTGAACACATGTGCACATCAAAACAAATATATATACAAATAAATATATATATTTTCTCTGGTTGACCGGAGTCAACACTCTTGATTATAATTAAAGAGCTTTGACCAAGGGTCAAGGCGCCTTAATTATAGCCAGGTCTCTCCAACCGAAGTTGGCACATCTTGGTTAACCGGGGTTAACCCTCTTGGCGCATGCCAAGTCTTGTTGACCGAAGTCAACACTCTCTGACCGCAGTCAGATTTACTTGACTGGAGTCAAGTATCTTTGACCATAGTCAATACTTCGACCATTAAAATAACTCTTTGATCGTAATTAACACATATGAAACTCTTTAATTATGATCAAATAAATGGTCAACTGTACTTTGACTTAGGATATTTACATTGTGGTGACACGTAATCGAGTTTGTGACCTCCACCCTTGGGGTTTAGGTACACGGGATCGAGGGGGCCTAGCGTGTTGGGAGAGATCCTAAACGCAAGCGACCTCTCGTCATCTACTTCAGAGATGCCCAAGCCCCCGCCTTGCAGCATTACACAGACGCTCAGCTTGATGTGCCCACCTAGAGATCCACCTAGACAAGGATCTTACACCCCTTCAGGTGGAAGATGGTAGAGGCTCATCTTTACGTGCCACCCAGAGAACCACCTAGACAAGGATCTTATACCCCTTAAGGTGGAAGAGAGGCGTACCTCCTTAAGCAGCGAGATATTGCCCGTAAGAAGGAAAAGTGGGTAGTAGTCTGAGAGGGACGGCTTTTGACAAGTCCTCGATGGGCGTTCGGCGGCCCTCCCACATAGGGAGGCAAGGTCTATGAGATTTAGAGCCCCGAGACTCCGACTTGCAGTGTTTGGAGTTGCAATTGTACTTTATGGTTAGATCTAGCGGCATGGTTGACATGTCCGATCACGTCATACGTACAGCTCGATATTAGTGTGGTACTGTACTAAAAGAACTAAAAAATATTGAGCATACGTTCGATACAAAAAAAGAGAGACATATCTTAGAGTTTTAGAGTAAGTACAAGCTTTTCTTGAATGGACATTCAATGCTTAGAAGATATACATGACTTGATTCTTGAAAGTTGAAACACAAACATGCTACATGTAACATAGGTGCAAAACTTAAAAGGACCGAAGATATATCACGATTCATGATTCATGTCAAAAGGATTGAAGATATATCATTACAAATAGTAGCGAGTCGTGACTCGTGACTATAAAGTAGCCAGTTGTGACTCGTGACTATAAAGTAGTGAGTACGAAAAGGGGACCGAGGTCCAATATAGATGCAAAAAGTTTTACAAAAAGCTTTACTACAGGCAAGAGCCTAGGTCCTAGGTCTCGGCCTCTACTTACTCCCGCCACTATAAAATCCAGAACTATGATCATTCTCACTAGAGGATGATGAGGATCATTGAGGCCCCTCACCATAGTCACCCTCTTTAAGAACATTGCCCTCCTCATCATACTCCGGCTCTCTAGCCACAGGGGTGTCCTTAGCAACAGATGTGGTTGATGTGCTTCCGGAGCCGTGCCTTGCACATAGGTTCGGGGAGCCCATGTTATGGATGTCCTAATACGGGTTGTGGATGCTCTACCACCACGAGTGCTAGCAACTGAAATAATGACCCTTCTCCCAATGTGAGTGTGTGACACTCGTCGATCTATCTCCTCTTGCTCCAAGTAGAGGTCCCTAAAAATCTGATCCTGCTCTGGATCGCGCTCTCTGGTGACACTTCTAAGCATATGCGTCAATAGCTTGCACCTGAAAATTTGAGGTGTGGATTGTAGTTAGAACTTAAAACCTACAACTTACAAGTGTCAAGTGATAAGTAAGTATGGAGAGCAAATATGAGTTTACAATATAGGAAGCTGAAAAGTCTACCTGTCTAGCCATAGGCATCTCATGCATGTTGCGCAACATACGTAAGTTAGAGCGACAATAAATAAGCTGCTCCAATCTCCCATAAAAAAAGATGTTTGACCAAGGAGTCCCTCTTCCAACACACGGTGGAAGCAAATGCGGTTCCCTTTTGGTCATTGTAGTTATAGCATGCAACGGTAATCTGATCATGTAATTCACAGCAAGACCTTCTTTAAACCTTTAGCGAGGAATTAGCGTTGTTTACCATAGAGAGAGAAAGGAGCTGAGGGTAGAGAGAGAGTAGAGTCGACAACCGATTGGGTCCCTATACCCACTAAGGGCCCCCTCCCCTCTAACCAGGGGGAAATTTACTTTATACTTGGAGAATTGAGAAATACAAAGAACACTCTTCGAGAGAGCACGGAAACACACTTATGAAGAGCTCACTGTGCACACGTATGGCAGACCCAAAGACCTGAGAGGCAACGCCAACCAATACCAAGACCTTGATGGTGTCCACACTGACCATGTAGGACGCTTTTGCAAGGCCCAAAAGCCCTATAAATAGGGGGCCTCTAGGCCCTCTTTCCTCATTCAGTTCCCCCCCCCCTTCAGCCTCCTACAGCTCCTCCTCAGCCCCCTCAAAACCACTTGACAGTCACCCCCAATGGCCCTCTGACCAGCCTCAGCCTTTGACATCAGTTCAGCCCTCTGGAAAGGTGTTCACGCAGCGCATCAGACGGGGAGTCGGGACAGCAAACGGAGTCAGGTTTGGGGTCTGTTTCAGCAGCTCTTTTCAGCTGTCTTTTACAGTCATCTCTCAGCTCTCTTATAGGATCTATCACTCCTAGCTTTCACTCTCTCACTCACGCAGTAACCCTGCATTCCGGTGGACTACACAAGCCTCTCCCTGGGCTGGTTGGCTGGTCCCTTGGCCCCATAAAGGCAGCCCTAGGCCCCATAAATGGCAGCCTAGGGAGGGGTGCAGGGTAGCCTATAAAGGCAGCCCTTCCCTTGCCATTCTCCTCACTTGTTCTAGCCTTGAGGGGTCCCACAAGGGCTCCTATCCTAGGATGGACCTAAACCTATCCCTAAACCTTAGCAGCTAGTCTCTATAGTCAAAGATCTTGTTCACATTGAAGTACAAACTGCTAAGAAGGAAGTGATTGTGGAAGTGGACACCAAAGCAAGTAAGTTTGATATTCAAGCAGAGATTAAAGAGCAGGAAGCTAGAAATGTAATGCGCTGAAGATTAGTACCAAGGTCAATCTTCGTAAAATAGACAGCTCCCTATATTCAATCAAGTCATCCTCCCTAAGAAGGGAATATCGGCTCTTGATTGTAACTGTGATCAACTTCTTATAGTCCACACACATTCTTCAACTTCCATTCTTCTTTGTACTTCAATAGCACATAAGCAGCCCATGAAGAGCTACTTTTCCTAATCTACCCCTTGTGTAGATATTGTGACAACTTTTGAGGTATCTCATCTTCTTTCATTTGGTTGTTCGCCCTATTTATAAGTTGAGCTGTTGGATTCAGATTAATTCTACATGGTGAGAGAAACTTGCGTCGCATTCGATTCCAAATTTGCTTCTTCCTTGCCATACCGAGGTTGTAGACATGGTCACTCGGCTGTGTTGGAACCCTCAACTTTTGCACAACCTTAGCATTTAAGAAATATTTAGAACTCCTAGGGTCAATTAGGATGTGCACAGTTCTACCCGCAATCGACCCATATATGCGTACATGATTTTTGGGTTTGAACACATTCCTATTAAAGTACAATCTTTCTTTGCAGAGACTTTGACCTAAGACCATGCATTGAAGGGTTTTTTCAGCTTTCTTTACCCATTGTGCAGAGCCGAAGTCTGCGGAGGGCTCAGAGCTTGAGTCTGCGTAAGTTTTCTTGCTCAAAATTTGTGGTAGGCTGAGTTTTCTGCAAAGAACTCTCTAGTCCAGTCTCTAGCCGCCGACGTGACAGAGACCTCGACCCCTGACGATCGCAGCACGACACACGAGACATCGAGGGGACACACAAATCACTCTAGGGGACCTCCCGTCATTGTTTAGGCCCGAGATACGTCCCATGGGAGTCACGGTGGCTCTGGTCTTGCGTCGAGCCTCGTCCAGGAGATCGAGACGCACGGCACCCCTTGACGGGCACCAGCGTCCCATCACCAGCTATGCACCAGCCAGGGGGACATGACATATGGAGGATTCTGCTCCGCTCTAGTCCTTTTCTTTTCATTGTTACATCCAGATGTATTTGATTATGTATGATCAGACTTAGGATTCAGCACGGGTGATGATGCTCCTTTTAGTAGCTCCACCCTTACTGTGATTTGTATCAGGTTTTCTTTCAGTCTCATAGACCCATCGGTCTTCCGAAGACTCTAAAAAAATTTCTTTCTTTTCTTTCTCCTTAGCCATAGTGTCATCATAAATCTTTGCTCATTTAATCACATCCTCGAGGTTTTAACTTCGGTTGTTCTTCACCTGTAGTGGTCTTTTGCCAAACCATTTATGAAGAATCCACACAGCACCGGTGGTACGAAGCTTTGGATTGTAGGTGCTAAATCGTTGTAGATAGGTGTCAAATGGCATCTTTTCCATGTTTAAGTTTTGTAAACTCAGAGATGAGATCAAAATCATGTTCTGGTTGAAGAAAGTCTTCCTTGAACTGTTTGAATTCAGCCCATGTCTTCGGTCTCTCTTTTATTTCACTTTGAACATTCCTTACGCCATTTGTATTGTGAGTTCATCGGAAAACGAATGAAAGGAGAGGTATACCTGCCACCAGTCCAGCCATGCATCAATGCATTCAAGAGTGTGCCCCTCACCACCTTCGAAGGTCTCAAGCATAAAGGATGGTGCTCCTACTACCAAGCCCGCAGCTG